>NW_027210156.1:42500-104537 GCF_027789765.1 Dendropsophus ebraccatus | reverse complement strand
CATCATCAGCATAAGTGTGAAGAACTGTACCATTGAAACGCTTTGTGAGTTAAGATAATCACTCCAGCTTTATGGTTCATTGCCGCTGAGCCATATAGCTCCCTGACCCATAGCTTTCGCAACCTGAAAAAATCAAGAGGCCTCCAAGTGAGTCTCCTGCAACAGGAGCTACGTCCGGACGAAGTCTTTTACGGTGGCGAAGGACCCAACTCCTTTTTTGTGGGGACCTAAGCCCCTCACATTCCACGAAACTACTCGTAGCATAATAAAATATGTAACAAATGTTATCTACATAGTGCTTCAGCGAGAGTCCCATTCCTGCGAGTGCCCCCCCCCCCTCTAAAAACCCTCCCCCCAAAACTCCCCACCCTTCCTATAACAGAAAATAACTGGCTTCCTTGATTGCACAACGTGCAACTTCTCATCAAGAAAGCATTGTTTCCAGACTTCACTTTTTTCCATACAGCTGGACATTAATATCTGTAAAATCACACTGCTAAACCTTCGTGACCTAGGCCCCTACCCCTCGGGAAAGCTAATCATCATAGAGAGTGTTCTCTGCCTAAGTGCGCCCAAGAACTCAGAAATTATGACAAGGTAAAAAACGTTCCCAAACTAACTGCAATCATAAACAATAATGAGGCCAACTCGTGAGTGGTAAGCTGTCTCTCTAGTCACCCAACTAGGGTATTGTTCCACAAATCCGACTCAAACGTTAGGCAGGGAAGAACGGCGGTTGTGTTGTTCTCTCGGAGGGCTAAACCAGTCAGATTCCTGGCGGCGTGGAGAGTTCTTGTCACCCCATGAGTACGGTGGCCCTCTAAAACCACTGGCCCTCGCGGGTTCTGGAGCCTAAGGGGCAATATTCAACATGGATGAGAGATCCTCCTTGGCATCGTCTGGGGAATGGTAGGATGAAAAGAACCATCAGGGTGAAAGACGCGTAAGGTCGCTGGATGTAGGAGAGCAATGCGCACCTGCTTCTGGTATAGCAAGGAGCAGAGGGGTGAGAACAGTTTTCTTTTCCGCGTCGTCTCCGCAGAGTAATCCCCAAAAATCAGTAACTTATGTTCTTTATAGAAGAGGCCGGTCTTTAGGCGGCGAAAGGCCCTTAGAATGTCTGTCTTATCGGAATAGTCTAAATAGCGGACGATCACTTGTCTTGGGCGTGTACGGTGTAACAAGGCCGGGTGAGATGAGTCCCCTGCAGAGGGCCTAAAATCGGGTCCTAAGCGGTGAGCCCGTTCGACTTTGCACACTTTGCCCATATTGAGTAGCTCTGGAGCAATGTTTCACAGACTTGCTTCAAGTCTTTTTGCGCGACCGGCTCTGGCACCCCTATGATATGCAAGTTGTTGCGCCGGGAGCAGTCCTCTAAATCCTGTAATTTCTCCCATAACCGGCGGTTTTCCTGGGCTCCCTTTTGGGGAGGTTAGAAAGTCTAACTGATCCTCAATGGTCTGTATACGGGTCTCTACCTCCTCGAGGCGCTCACCATGTTGTTTCACCTCCGCCTGCAGCTTCTGAAATTGGTGTGCTATGGTGGATGCCAGCGTGTCCTGCAGCTCGGGAGCCAGCCTGTTGCCACCCTCGACTGCCAGTTTCACGTAATCCACTTGCACAGATGACGTCCCCTCCCCCCCATCCAACGACCCTTTAGTAGATCGGGTGGGTGATGTTGTTCTCTGACCTGCGTCATCCTGTACCTCCGCCATTACAACATCCTCACGTTGTGCCAGGTTCTTGAGCGAGCCGCGCGTTTTCGGACCCGGGGTCTGCAGGAAACGATCCATAATAAGTGCCGGGGATCTCAGGGCGCTTTTAGCCATCAGCTGAGCCAAGGTGTGGGTGTGGGCAGCTACGGGGCACGAAGCTGCGGTCTGTTCCGTCCTCACCGCATGGCGCCGGAACCGGAAGTAGATTAATTCTTTAAGGTGTGTAGTTTCCAAAATGGGGTCACTTATGGGGGTTTCCAGTATACAAACCTCCTAAATCAACTTAAAAAAGAACTGGTCCCTAAAAAAATCAGTTTTGGAAACTTTCACGAAAATGTGGTAATTTGCTGATAAATTTCTAAGCCCCGTAACTCCCTAAAAAAGTAAAATATGTTTCTGAAATGAAGCCAGAAGAAAGAAGACATATTGGTAATGTGACTAATTTATGGGATACGATTTTCTTTTTTTAGAAGCAGAGAATTTCAAAGTTCATAAAATGCTAATTTACATTTTCATGACATTTTGTAGTATTTTGTAGGTAGTGACCAAAATATTCCACTAATATAAAGGTCCATATGTGACGAAAAAAAACAATCTCAGAATCGCTAGCGTACGTTACAGCATCACTGAGCTATGAACGCATAAAGTGAGACAGGTCAGATTTTTAAAAATGAGCCTGGTCATTAAGGCCCAAATAGGCTTGGTCTTGAAGGGGTTAAACATAGGCTGACATGTTGATCCAATGTAATTTGTAGGGGGCACTAGTACTACAACTCCCAGCAGTTCCTTAACCCCTTAAGGACCGAGCCTAAAAGCTGGAATTATTACTCACCGATAATTCGTTTTCATGAGTCTATCATGACAGCACCACCTGGAGATTGAATGTCATTAGTCCTAATAGGAACAGGAAGCACAGAGAGGTTAAAAAGGGCCCTCCCCACTTCACCCTCAGAGGTTTATCAATTACTATCAGCATAGCATATTCAAACACAAGCATCATAAAATATAGTAAGGGTGGGTAATAAACGGGTGCTGTCATGATGGACTCATGATAAACGAATTATCGGCGAGTAATAATTCCAGCTTTTCAGACCGTCCAGTCATGACAGCACCACCTGGAGACATACCAGATAATACCTTAGGGGGGGACCACAGACTGTAGCACTTAGGGTCCAAACGCTAGGTCCTGAGACGTGGCCACATTCAGCTTGTAGTGCCGGTAGAAGGTATGAGGGGATGACCATGTCGCCGCTCTGCAAATCTGCCCAAGTGAGGCCGCAGATTTCTCTGCCCAGGAGACGGACATAGCTCTGGTAGAGTGAGCTTTTACAGCTTTTGGTACTTCCCTATTTGAGGCCTTATATGCCTCTGAGATTGCTGACTTCGACCATCTTGCTATGGATGCCTTTGACGCTTTTTTGCCTCTATTGGGCCCTTGGAATTGGAGAAATAGATTAGCGTCCGTTCTCCAATCTTTGGTATTTTTAAGATAAGCAAGAACCGCCCTGCGAACATCTAAGGTATGAAAACGAATTTCCTTTTCATTTTTAGGAGGATCACAGAAGGAAGGCAGGATGATATCTTGCGACCTGTGGAAATTTGAAACCACCTTTGGAAGAAATGACGGGTTTAGTTTTAGGACAATTCTATCATCTAGGACCGTAAGGTACGGTTCTTCTGTGGAGAGTGCTTGAATCTCACAAACTCTTTTTGCCGACGTTATGGCGACTAAGAAAACCGTTTCTAGTGTCAAAAATCTAGTGGATAGTTCCTGTATAGGCTCAAAGGGTTTTTTGAGTCAGGGCCTGCAAGACTAGGTTTAAGTCCCAGGGAGAAGTAAGGTTTGAGATTTAGGTTTTAATCTTGACACCGCTCTGAAAAATCTTTTGACCCACCTATGCTCCACAATTGGTGAGTCGAAAAAAACAACCCAGAGCAGACACCTGGACTTTAAGTGTGCTGAGGGAAAGCCCTTTGTCTAGTCCTTGTTGCAGGAAATCCAATATTTGTGGAATGTCCGGTTTGCAGGGGTCAGGAGGAGTCTCGCCACACCATGAGCAGAATTTTCTCCAGTATTTCAAGTAGATGGTGGAGGTAACAGCTTTTTTGCTACCCAGCATGGTTTCAATAACTCTTGGCGAAAGGCCCTTGCGAGCTAAGACGGACTTCTCAGTGACCACGCTGCCAGGTGAAGTTGCTGGATCCCTTGATGATTTAGAGGACCCTGGACGAGAAGATCTTCCCTTTGTGGCAGTAGGAGGGGACCTTCTATTGCGAGTTTTTTCAGGAGACAAAACCAACTTCTTTTTGGCCAGACTGGCGCTATGAAAATTACCTGCGTATGAGCAGCTAGGATTTTCTGCAGAGCTCTTCCCAACAGAGGAAACGGAGGGAACGCTTAGGCTAGCTGGAAATTTCACGGCTGAACAAGAGCTTCCAACGCCTCCGGATTGTCCTTTAGGTTTAAGGAGTAGAACCTTTCCACTTTCTTGTTTTTCTTTGTGGCGAAAAGGTCCACCTCCGGAGTTCCCCATTTTTCGGTTAGACTCTAGCAGAGTTGGTAAGGGCTACAGATTTAGCTGCAAAACGGACAGATTCTGCTGAAACGTCCACCAGGAAGGCTGTGGCCAGTTTTAGCATAGGTACAGATTTAAGCAAATCTTCTCTGGAGGATTTATTACGAAGATGCTTTTCTAATTCCTCCAACCATACAAAGAGAGAGCGCGCCGCGCTAGTAGCGGCTATATTAGGATTTAGAGATGCAGCAGCAGAATCCCATGCCTTGCGCAGCAAACTGTCCATTTTCCTATCTATGGGATCCTTGAGCTGTGAAGCATCCTCGAAGGGGAGGGAGGTTTTCTTTACCACCTTGGCAACCTGGATATCAGTCTTTGGGGATTCTGACCAAAGGTTGATATCTGATTCCGCAAAGGGGAATCTCGCTCTATATTCTTTAGGTATCTGCAACCTTTTTTCGGGGTCACGCCACTCATCTAGAATCATATCTTTGATGTTACTATGAATAGGGAAGACACGTTTTTTCTTAGGCTTAAGGCCTGCAAACATTTCGTCTTGTTTATTCAGGGACTCCTGTATTTCTTTGATATCCATAGTATTTCTAAAAGCATTTAATAGGATATCTGTATCCTCAGCCGAAAAGTAGTATCTTTTAGGCTCTTCCAATGTTTCAGGGACAACTTCGGTTTGTTCTTCACCGGATTTGTCACCAGAAGACAGAGGCTCTTCCTCAGAATCAGAAATATGCGTCTATGTTTTTTAAAAGGTGGCTCAGGTGACCGAGACCTATTTTTGGCCAGGGCGGCAGAGACTGTGGCTGTCACCTCCTGATTAATAACTTTCCGGAGTTTGTCCACCAGGGGCGGGAACTCCTGTCTCACAATATTAGCTGTACATCTTGGGCAAAGAGGCTTGTTGTATTCCTCAGACAACTTGCCCTTGCAGATAACGCACTTCCCCATATGCGGCTCCTTGTCTCCCTAAGGAGAGAAGGAAGGCCGTTACTAAAAGTACACAGAGAGTAAGTGAACCCCCCCCCCTGGGGTCAGCTACTCACACTGCTGGCAGAGGCGGCCTGCTCCACAGATTCGGAGCCTAAGGTATCCATTGCAGCCCGGAAACAAAGAGACCGAGTGGGGATAAGTCTTACCTTTTATATGATTTCAGACCTCAGACCAGCTTGTAATTGGCGCCACCGGCGCACTCACGCCCTCCGGAGCCCCACGCCGGCCTAGCGATCTTCCGGTGGACAAAACATACTGCACCCCTCGAGGAATGTAACAAGGGGTGCGGTGAGCATCTGGACCACACAGGTGCTTCACAGATTTTCAGAACAATATGGCGTGAAAAAAGAAAAATTAATTTTTTTCACTAAAACGTTCTAGCCTTCAATTTTTAATTTTCACAAAGGGATAAAAGAAAAAAAAAAAACACAAAACATGTAGCGCAGTTTCTCCCGAGTACGGAAATACCCCACATGTGGCGAAAAAGTGCCAAGCGGCGCAGGACGAGCCTCCGAAGGGAAGGAGCGCCAATTGGCCTTTGGAAGCTGGATTTCACTGGAATGGATTTCATGGGCCAATGTCGCATTTACAGAGCCCTCGTGCTGCCAAAACACTGGAAACGCCCCACAAGTGACCCCATTCTGGAAACTACACCCCTCAAGGAATCTAACAAGGGGTGTAGTGAGCATATGGACCCCACTGGTGACTGGCACAAATGTGGAAAAATGTGACGTGAAAGTGAAAAATTTTGTGCCCGTCATCGAGGGGTCCATATCCTCACTGCCCCCCTTGTTAGATTCCTTGAGGGGTGCAGTTTCCAGAATGGGGTCACTTTTGGGGGTTTCCAGTGTCTTGGCAGCACAGAGCCTTTGTAAATGTGACATGGCATTAATCATCCATTCTAGCCAAATGGCGCTCCTTTCCTTTGGAGGCTTACCCTCCACCCGGATGGCGCTTTATGTCCACATGAGTACAGACAGAGGTAGAGCTGGGGGGGGGGGACTGGGGCAGGCTGGGACAAAGGGAGAGCTGGGGGGGACTGGGGCAGAGAGCTAGCTGGGGTGGGGGCTGGGGCAGGCTGGGACAGAGGGAGAGCTGGGGGGGGGGGACTGGGGCAGGCTGGGACAAAGGGAGAGCTGGGGGGAGGTGGAGGTAGAGCTGAGGGGGAGGTAGGGGGCTGGGGCAGAGAGAGAGCTGGGAAGGAGACTGGAGCAGGCTGGACCGGCCCGGGCACACACCTGCCATCCCCTCCTGGTCTCATGCACTTGCACTGGAAGTCCCCGGTGTCCGGAGAAGGCAGCCGCAGCAGGGACAGCCACGTTCGGAGTTGCAGTTGGTGGAGATGTTCAGCGGGATAGAGGGGCGCAGTGCAGACCCCCGATCCCGCTAAACATCTCCAGCAACTGTAACTCCGACTGTAGCTGTCCGTGCGGTGACTGCCTCTGCCGGACACCTCCGGTGCTCGAGATCAGGAGGGGAGCCTTTGTACCGTCCTCAAGAACAGAGGTGGGGAAGGCTGCCGCGGGGGACGGGAGTACTGATGATGCTGTGGGTCCCGGTGGGAGCATGGAGGAAAGCTGCTGGTCGGGTGAAGTGACGCGGGGAGGGACGGCTGCATGCGCGAGGGGGGGGGCGGTGCTGGCCTGAATCACGCTGTCACAGGGGGCCTGGCAGATCGCACCATATTCTCGACACTATTAGCACCCATCATGGAAGTTTTACCACGAAGGCTTGGCCCCCATAGCGACGGTGTACCCTGCCCCCATGGTAGCTACGCCAGTGGTAGTAACAGGATAGTTGCCATTTCCAAGTGCTTTTATCCTGTATTGGAAGTTTGTAGGACCTTAATCATGTGACTGTGTGTGTGATGTCCCCACAGGTCCTGCACTCGCCTGGTTGTAGATTAGTCACACATAGCAGCAGCCTTACCCTGGTTTACCACCCTGGATGGAGACAGGACTGATCTGTAGCTTCTAGAGTCCATGTACTGCCGCCTCCCCCCCAAGGAACTCAACACTCCTACATGCTGTGGGGTCCGGTGCTGTGCAGGAGCTGGATGGTTCCGGAGGGCCCACGCAGGACATAGCAATGTGGGTGTCTGTAGCGCCCCCTCTCCTCTCACAGCACTGTCTCTTCCATGGGTCGCTCTGTCTTCCTTCTGGCTGCGACTCCTTTCCCTCCTCAGCCTATTGATCAGCTGTGATGAAGGGGGAGGGAGTCACCGGCCCATGGAGGGGATCGACCCTTCTGGCATTTGCCAGGTGGCCAGTCCGGCCCTGCATGCCACCTTGTCCACAACCTTGTCCGGCACTTGCACCAGCCTCACTACCTTGACAAGTGGGGCCGGCGCTCTCCGCCACCTTCCCAGTGTTCTTCCCAGTGTTCTGTCCCCGCTCCACATTTGTAGAAGCAGGGACGGGCTGATCACCGGGGGCTGCTCCCTGTACTGCAGTCGGCTCAGAGGGAACAAAAGGGACATTACAAGATTTACTTGCTGTGATGGTTTTCTTGGTCTTTTCTTCTTTACAACTTTATCTTCTCCCAAGTCGTCTCCAAAGCTGAAATTATGCAGATGCACCGGTGACTCCATGCTGACTATTTGGGCCATCAGCGCACCTCCGCCATCCTCCTCCTCCCCACCACTTTCATCAGATGATGGTAACGCCACCTGTGCTGCAGGAATGCTGGCTTGGGATGTGTTCACACTCTGTATTGGCTGTGACTCAGCTTCCACAGCTTCCCCACTTGCTGCCACAGAGACCTCAGCTGATTCAGCTTCCATGCCTTGCTCATCATCATCATCATCATCATCACTACTACTCTTTTCATGCGCTGAGCAATCACTCTCATCCTCCTCTTTCTTTGGGGACTTCTTCTTCATTCAGTAGCTTCTCTCTGAAGACATCGCTGCCCTCCAGGATGGTCATCCTCTGCAGCTCCAGCTCTCTCATCTCCTGCTGCAGAGTCTTCACCTTAGCTGTGAGTCCAGGTTTCTGCTTCTTTGGGGCTGAGCTGGCTCTGTGCTTAGCAAAGCTTCATGTCGTCTCTTAACCCCTTCAGTCTCTTTCCCAGCTGCTCATATTCAGCTAGCTTTGCAGCTATCCTGGTGCCATAGGTGGCTGCAGACTCCCTGGGCCCCCTGAGACCCCACTGCTCCACCACCTGACTCTCCTGGGAGCCCCTCCATGCAGCTGCACCTGCACCCCGTCTTCCGCTCACCTTGCTTGCAGGCTTTCCTTGCATACTTGGAGCCTTGCGGCTTCCACCCGTCGCTGGAAGGGCTGGGTCCACATTGCTGCGAACCCTACTAGATCTTCTTACCCCTCCAGCCGGAGCGCTGGCCGGTAGCTTACACTCTACACCCCCCGCCGGCTGTGACCGGGAGGTGGAGGTCAGGGGATCCATGCTGAAGACTCTCCCAGGAAGCTGCCACCTTCCTGGGGAAGCAGGTGGTGAATCAGCCTCTCTCCTCCTGGAAGTCTGGATGTGTGGAGCTCAGGAGCAAACACAGACACACCCAGTAACCACACCCTCCAGAGCTGCACTCACTATTGTGCTGGTGGGGTCACTGTGCACATACATTACTGATCCTAAATAACATCCTGTATTATACTCCAGAGCTGCACTCACTATTCTGCTGGGGAGGTCACTGTGTACATATATTACATTACTGATCCAGAGTTACAGCCTGTATTATACTCCAGAGCTGCACTCACTATTTTGCTGGTGGGGTCACTGTGTACATACATTACATTACTGATCCTGAGTTACATCCTGTATTATACCCCAGAGCTGCACTCACTATTCTGCTGGTGGGGTCACTGTGTACATACATTACATTATACATCCCCAAACCCCACCAACGAATGACCTTCAGAGTCGGGGTAGCGTAAGCCGGAAGATGCCCGTGTGGTGTGCGGAGATCCTTCACTTGCCCTCCTGTCTCCCATTCCTGGAAGAAAGGCCGAAACCATCCCCTACAGGAGAATACCCACGGAGGAGCCCTCTCTTTCCAGATGTTTGCAATGTTGGTCTTAAGAAAGGTATTCACCAGGAACACCACAGGGTTGACCATACACAACCCCCCTTGTCTCCTCGTACGGTAAGTAATGACCATACACAACCCCCCTTGTCTCCTCGTACGGTAAGTAACCTCCCTCTTGACTAGGTTCAGTCTATTCCCCCATAACAGCTGGAAGAACACACTGTAAACCTGAGTCCAAAGCGGTTCTGGCAAAATGCAAACACTGCCCAGATATATCAACAAAGGGAGCAGGAAAGTTTTGATCAGGTTAACCCTTTCCCTGAGGGTCAAAGACCAACCCTTCCACTGATCCACCCTCTGAGCGGCGATCTTAAGCCTGCTGTCCCAGTTTTGTTTGGGGTAATCCCCTTGGCCGAATTCGATGCCGAGAACTTTTGCAAACTCCTGGGGCTCTGGAAGGGTGTCCGGGAGATCAAATCCAGGATCTCCACCTCCCAGCCAGAGACTCTCACACTTATCCTGGTTGATCTTGGACCCAGATGCCTCTGAGTAACGCTCCACCTCTGACATCACACACCGCACCTCCTCTTGCGAGGAGACGAATATGGTGACATCATCGGCGTACGCTACCACCCTCAGAGTGGAATCCGGGACCACAGGGTCCATTCTCACCCCCGTCAACGGTTCACAAACAATCCTCCTAAGGAAAGGATCAATTGCAAACACGTACAACAGTGGGCTCAAAGGGCAACCCTGATGGACACCAGACCCAACCTCAAAAGAGCGGCCAATCCAACCATTCACAAGCGGGAAACTCTCTGCCCCTGCATACAAGGTCTTAAGCCAATCAACAAACCCCCCCGGCAGGCCATATCTCAGAAGGACAGACCAGAGGTACTTGTGGTTAACCCGATCAAACGCTTTTGCCTGATCCAAGGACAGCAAGTACCCCTTCCAGTGACCCGCCCTACCCTGCTCCACAGCCTCCCGGACACCGAGCACAGCACTAAAGGTACTGCGGCCTGGAACAGAGCAATGCTGGGCCCCCGAAAGGAGCTGGGGCGCAAACTTCACCAGCCGATTAAACAGCTCTTTTGCCAGAATCTTTCTGTCCACATTGAGAAGCGCTATGGGACGCCAATTTTCACTGCGGGACGGGTCTTTACCCTTTGACAAGATGATGAAGGCTGACCTCCTCATTGACCTCGGCAGAGTGCCCGAGGAGAAACACTGATTAAATACCTCAGTCAAGAGGGGAACCAAAGTGTCCTTAGGTCTTATAGAACTCAGATGTTAAGCCATTTGGACCGGGTGACTTCTTGAGGGCAAGACCATCAATAGCCACCCTGACTTCCTCTTCTTGGATCATCTCTGTCAAAACGTCAAGAGAGGGGTCTACCCCTGGTTCAGGGACGGTTTCAGTCAAGAAAGCTGAGGCCTTATCCTGATCTAGATCCTTCCTTCCCAAGAGGTGCGAGTAAAAGGATCTGACAACCTCCAGGATCCCTGATCTGGACCTTTTCAGGGATCCTGTACTATCAATCAGTCCTGAGAAGATTTTACTATTCACTGACATCTTGCAGTTTCTGTAAGGGTCGGGCGAGCGGTACTTCCCGTAATCCCTCTCAAAAACCAAAGATGCGTGCCTATCGTACTGGCACTTCATTAGCAAGGCTTTCACTCTGGAGATATCATCACGACTACCTCCAGCCGAGACAAGACGTTCAAGTTTCTTCCTCAGGCCCTGGTACAGGCGATACCTGTCCAGACTCCTGAGGCTCGAGAGCTGGCGGAAGAATCTCACAACCCTTTTTTTGAACATCTCCCACCACTCTGACTTACTGCTACAAAGGCCCAGCAATGGTACCTGGCTCTGAAGAAAATCCTCAAAAGACTGTCTTATTTCCGCTTCTTCCAAGAGAGATGAATTGAGCTTCCAGTAGCCTCTACCCATCCGGGGGGTCTCTGTAACATTCAGAGAAAACAAAATTAAACATCATAAAGAGACACTTCCGATCCCACTTGGACTGTGGACCATTGATGTTAATAAGGCGAAGTTCTTGTCCCTTCATGAGGACATCTAGAATCAGGCACCTCCCCATTTCTAACTCAATAACCCGTCGGCATTCTACCGCTGCGGTAAAAAGTACCGCCACCCCGCTATACGGCTCGGCCGCAAGAGACCAGTAGGAGGGCCCATTCCTCCATTCCCTTCTGGCTTTAAATATAGATGAGATGTCTGTAAGCCTGGTCTCCTGCAAAAAGAAAATATCAGCATTAATGTGGGCAAAATATTCATAGGCCGCAAATCTAGCCGTATCTGACTTACTGCTGGCTATATTAATGGAAGCCAGCGTCAACGGAGAGGGTGCCGCCATCATGGGTGATTGAGTTAGACGGCTTTCTTTTTCCCACTATCCTTTCCATCCTGCCCGCCACCTTCCTCATCTGATGATGGTTTACCTCTCTTACGGAAACTGATGTATCCATGTCCCCTTTGTAATTTCCTCATCCCCCGACTCTGGGCCGATCCTCCCCCCAAAGGAAATACGTTCCCCAGGGAGAGGATTTGACGTCCCCTGCAGGCCCCTCAGTCATCGCACCAACCGTAACCTCACCCTGTGCCTCCTGCACCTCTGAGGAGGAAATATCTTGGAGGGTTTGGAACCGGTTTGAGAGACCATTCAGAGGGAGGATGGCTGTACCTTCCTTTGGCATCTGGGGGGTGGGAGAAGATCTTACATCTCCCCTTTTCTTATTCTTTTTAGTACCCCACTTGTGCTCCACCCATCTCCCACTATCCTCATCCGCGCTCTCACCATGGGAGGACAGTGAAGAGATGGCACCTTCTTCTTTCCGAATCCTCCAAATCTCCTCATCCAGATCACTGTCCCTCAGAGCCTCAGCAGTAAGATTGGCCTCAGGGATGAGATCAGAGGTCACCACAGTTGCCCGAGGCTCCTGAGATTCCCCCATCTCCCTCTCCCTTTGGCCCTTATCCCGACGCCTCAGTTGGGCTGGCATCTTTTGCTTACTTTTCTTCCCTGGCTCTTTTACTCCTTCACCTCCGTCAGCTGCCCCCCCCAGTAGATTCCTCCTCACGACCTTTCTCCACCGCGGTAACAACTGCGTGGGCAAAGGAACGAGGGCAGCGACTGAATGGGTGACCTAAGTCACCACACAGGTGACACCTAATCTCCGCACAGGATGCAGCGAGATGGCCTACTTCCCCACACAATGAGCACTTCATCACTGTGCACCTAGCACTGAAATGTGTGGGGTCACCGCACCTGTGACAGAGCTTAGGCTGACCCTGGTAGAAGACCTGGATTCGATCCCTTCCTAGGAAGGTGGCAGATGGTATGTGGGTAACGGTGTTTCCTGAATATCTAAGTTTGACCATAAAGGTCCAAGCCCCTGACCAGATGCCATACTCGTCCCTTCCCTCGTTCTTTTTTGGGACTTCCACCACCTCTCCATACCGGCCAAGCCACGTCATGATGTCAATACAAGAGAGTGATTCATTACGGGTTAAAATGGTCACTCTCTTGACGTTGTTTTGGCGAGACACCGCCTGAATGGCAAAGTCTCGCCAGCCGGGCTCATCCTTTACCAGCTCATAGTTTGACCAAAAAAGCTCAAGCCCCTCCGGCCGAACAAAGCTGATATCGAATTCAGGGGTACCAAAGGGATGTATCAAGGCAAAGATGTCGGCTGCCTTGAAGCTCATCCTCAGCAGGAGCTCAACAACTTTAGATCTTGGGGGACATGTATCACTGCCTCTCCACCTCAGACGGACCACATTCCTTCGGACACCGCCCGGCCCGGCTGTTGGGAGAGACCACACAGTTTCCCTACCCCTTTCCTCTCGGAAGGCTGCAAGGCCATTCCTTTCTATCAAGAAAGACAGATCAACCTCCCTACCCTCTACATTGATTGTTCTCTCCCCTCTCTTTAAGGCCTGCGGGACACGTCGATGCAAGTCACCATCCCCAGGGCCCGAGGACGAGGAAGGCACCCCACTTCACCCGCTGGGGGTGCAACTGGACCAGGCCCTATGCTCCCACCAGGGCCGGCCTTTGGGGTGTGCGCCCTGTACGTTTGCACAGGGCACATCACTCCTGGCCAGCTGGGGGCGCTCTGGCAGACAGCTGCACATCTAACTGCTCTGGCAGACAGATGTTCCATCTGTCTGCCAGAGTGCCCCCCTAGCTGTCCGCTCACCCTCTGAGCACAGTGGTTGTTTTGGGGCGCTCAAAGTCAGTTCCCGGTAAGTCCCGCCCCCGGCGCGTACCGTGAATACGGCCTCTCTCCTTGCAGAGTGCACTCTACTTGCAGTGTGGCCATGACACTATCTGGGTTCCCCTCCCCATGTCCTCCTCTGTGCCTCCTCCTGTCTCCTTCCAGCCCCCCATCAGTATCTCCACCTTACCGACCTCCATAGTGTTATGTGGACACTGATGTGGTTGGGGAGCTCAGACATTAGGAGGATTGTGCAGCATTAGAGAAACATGGCTTCTTTCCTCCAGCACACAGCGCCACCCCTGTGCACAGGTGACACCCGATATTGCAGCTCCCTCCAGTCTCTTCTCTGGGGCTGAGCTGCAATACCACAAACAACCTGGAGCGGTGCTGTTTTATTTTTAAGCAAATTAAATGAAATCCTTTGATGTTTCTCACAGCTGAGGGTTTGCTATAAGTACGTGTACTCTATTCCCTGACAGACAGCAGAGATACTGGAAAGAACTGCAACTATTAGAGAGTTCCAGAACTTTTCATACAATAATCCCTTTAATTCCCCTCTGACCTCTGGAGTCTTTGCCGCAGTCACTCGTGACCCCCTCGGTGACTCTCCATTTAAGGGTATATTCACACGGCAGGTCCTGGCAGTTCCCATACACTATATCCTTGCTGCGGTCTAAACGACCGCAGCGAGTATGTAATTATACCGCCCTTAACCCCTTCTGCTCCCGCCCGGCTCCCCCGCTGTAAGCATACATTACCTGTCCTTGCTGCACGGGTCCAGCGTCCTGCTCTCCTGTCCGGCCAATCAGTGTGTTGCCCAGCCGCAGCCACTGATTGGCCGGACAGGAGAGCAGGACGCCGGACCTGTGCAGCAAGGACAGGTAAAGTATATACACAGCGGGGGAGCCGGGCGGGAGCAGAAGGGGTTAAGGGCGGCAGAATTACATACTCGCTGCGGTCGTTTAGACCGCAGCAAGTATGTAGTGTATGGGAACTGTATTAATCTCTGTCAGTGCTGAGGTACCGAGTAGCCAAGACTGTTCCCTGAGGAGCCAGGAGGGGGTGATACTGAGAGCTCACTGATTGGTCACCAGGAGCGGCGATCTCCAAGGCCTGATGATAGACATGGAGGTCACGCAGCGCCGTTTCTAGGTTACAGGCTCTCTGTGTTATGGCGGGAGTCTGTGCGCCATGTTATCCTGTATGTGCTGAAGCCGCAACGTGTCTGCTGTGGTGCTGATACAGTATCTTATACTCAGTATGATAGAGGTCACCCAGCTTTCCAGCATCTTATACTCAGTATGACGGAGGTCACCCAGCTTTCCCACCATCTTATACTCAGTATGATAGAGGTCACCCAGCTTTCCCACCATCTTATACTCAGTATGATGTGGTCACCCAGCTTTCCAGCATCTTATACTCAGTATGATGGAGGTCACCCAGCTTTCCAGCATCTTATACTCAGTATGATGGAGGTCACCCAGCTTTCCAGCATCTTATACTCAGTATGATGGAGGTCACCCAGCTTTCCAGCATCTTATACTCAGTATGATGGAGGTCACCCAGCTTTCCAGCATCTTATACTCAGTATGATGGAGGTCACCCAGCTTTCCCAGCATCTTATACTCAGTATGATGGAGGTCACCCAGCTTTCTGGCATCCTGTAGTCAGTATGATAGAGGTGACCCAGCTTTCCCAACATCTTATACTCAGTATGATGGAGGTCACTAGCTTTCCCAGTATCTTGTAGTCAGTATGATAGAAGTCACCCTGCTTTCCCAGTATCTTGTAGTAAGTATGATGGAGGTCACCCAGCTTTCCTAGTATCTTATACTCAGTATGATGGAGGTCACCAGCTTTCCAGTATCTTGTAGTCAGTATGACGGAGGTCACCCAGCTTTCCCACCATCATATACTCAGTATGATGGAGGTCACCCAGCTTTCCAGTATCTTGTAGTAAGTATGATGGAGGTCACCCAGCTTTCCTAGCATCTTGTAGTAAGTATGATGGAGGTCACCCAGCTTTTCCAGCATCCTATAGTAAGTATGAGGAAGGTCACCCAGCTTTCCTAGCATCCTGTATTAAGAATGATGGAGGTCACCCAGCTTTCCTAGTATGTTATACTCAGTATAATGGAGGTCACCCAGCTTTCCAGCATCTTGTAGTCAGTATGATAGAGGTCACACAGCTTTCCAGCATCTTGTCAGTATGATGGAGGTCACCCAGCTTTCCCAGTATCTTGTAGTCAGTATGATGGAGGTCACCCAGCTTTCCCAGTATCTTGTAGTCAGTATGATAGAGGTCTTACAGCTTTCCCAGCATCTTGTAGTAAGTATGATGGAGGTGACCCAGCTTTCCCAGTATCCTGTACTCAGTATGATGAGGGTCACCCAGCTTTCCCAGTATCTTATACTTAGTAAGATGGGGGTTACCAGCTTTCCCAGCACCCTGTAGTCATTATGATGAATGTCACCCAGCTTTCCCAGCATCCTGTAGTCATTATGATGAATGTCACCCAGCTTTCCTAGCATCTTGAAGTAAGTATGATGGAGGTCACGCAGCTTTTCTTGTATCTTACACTGAGTATGATAGAGGTCACACAGCTTTCCAGCATCTTGAAGTCAGTATGATAGAGGTCACACAGCTTTCCTAGCATCTTGTATAGTAGGCAGTATAATGGAGATTACCCAGCTTTCCCAGCATACTGTATAGTACTCAGTATGATAGAGGTCACCCAGCTAGATAGATACTGTAGATTGATAGGTAGATACCTAGATAGATAGATAGATAGATAGATATAGAGATACAAAGAGAGATAGATAGTCTATGTTACTATTGGGGTATCAACAGGGGGGGGCGCCAAAAGAAAGTTTTGCACAGGGCGCCATCTACCCTAAGGCCGGCCCTGGCTCCCACCACTAATCTGTGCCCCTTCACCACCCTCCTCCACATAATCCATACACACACCAATACCACATGTCACACTGCCCAGACCACCCTCCAAAGCCTCAGACAGATTCCTCCCCCACACTCACTCCTGCCTTCCCCCCAACATTAATTCCCCCATTCACACTGGGTGGACCGGTGTGTTCTGGGACAGAAACAGATTTTGTACCATCAGCGTCATTGGGTACCAGGACCGGAGCCACCTCCACAGGACAGGCCACTGGTCCCTTATGAGAGGACCGAACAGCCTGCCTGGACTGTTTAGAGGCAGCCCCTGCCCTATTTCTGCTGGTACCCTCTGCCTCATCAGTACTAGACTCCTCCGCACGATCTGGTCCAGCAACTCCAATACAAAACAAAGGCTTAAGTCCAGTCTTTCTCTTGGGAGGCGAAGACATCTTAGCTCTGGCAGCATCTCGGCGACGACACAAAGGAACAGCAGCGCCAAGCGCCACCGGAGCTCCCGCAGCTGACACCGGCACACAGCCGCTCCCCCCCCTTCCCGTCAGGGAGTGATCTAATGCACCAGTGTTTTTAAGGTTACTGCCCACCGCTGGGCCACCTCTCCTACCACTGCCCGCCACTGGGCCAATATCACTGTCCGACCTTACAGCCGGTTCCTCACCTGCTCCACTTCTGCTACTGCAAACAGAGATGGAGCTTACCGCCATACTAGACTCCATACTCTCCCCATTCTCCTGTCCACAACAGAACTCAGGCCGGGCTGAGATATGGGGTTCACACAGTGAGCTGACCCTGAGGCCAGTCCGGGGGGAATATACAAATGTTTTTCTCCCAGGCGCCTCCTCTGGTAACTCATCTCCGAATACGAAGTCCTGGAGGCGCCCTGGTGACTCCAGGAGCTGGATCTGGGCCATCAGCGCCCCTCCCTGGTAACTGGTGTGGCTTTCATCCCCCGAACAGCGGCTAGATGACAATGCCGCTTGCCCTGCAGGGAGCCCACTGTATGGGGTCTGTTGTTGGGGACCCCCGGGTGGATTCGGCTCAACATCACGTACCTCCGCAGCGTCTCCTTCCTCCTCCACCCGGCTCTCTGGCTGGAGCCCTCTCAGCCTTCTCTGCTTTTCTCTCTCTGATTGAGCAAAACGATCATCATTCTGCAGTTTCTCTTTAAACGGCCCGCTGTTCTCCAAAATAAAAGTTCTCTTTTTTACGTCAGCTTTCAGACATTTCATTTTCGCTGATAGCTCAGCCTTTTGCTGCTTAGAAGCAGTGTCCATTAAAGGGGTAGTGCGGCGGTAAAAAATTATTCACAGACTAACACACATTACAAAGTTATACAACTCTGTAATGTATGTTATGTCTGTGAATGGCCCCCTTCCCCGTGTCCCACCACCCCACCCGTGTACCCGGAAGTGTGGTGCGCTATACTCACCTGTCACGTGCCGACACCCGTCTCCGATCTTCAGCGAGTGACGTCTTCTTCGGGCGGACGGCGAACAGCTCCAACTGTCCCGAATGCCGGCCGCCCTCTGCAGTGTCATCCGATGCTCAGCCACAATTGGCTGAGCACAGTTGTGACGCGGCGGAGGGGGGACGGACGGCAGCGACTCGGCTGTCCGTCCGAAGATGACGTTTGGCACAAGATGGCGGACGGACCTTGACACCGATCAGGTAATGTATAATGCACCACACTTCTGGTACACGGGTGGGGGTGGGGGGACACGGGGAAGGGGGCGATTCACAGACATAACATACATTACAGAGTTATATAACTTTGTAATGTGTGTTATTCTGTGAATAATTTCTGAGCGCCGCACTACCCCTTTAATGCTTTTACAGCACATACCTCCTCCTGGAGCTTGTACAGCCTGCTCCTGGTGTCCTCATACCCACAGAGGCTCGCAGCAATCCGTAGGCCATAACTCCGCCCAGTCTCCTGGGCTCGCTGCACCCCCCAATCTTCCTCCACACCTTCATGGGCAGACAGCCTTGCTCCAGGAGGAGTGTCACTGCACAGGTTTTCCTGGCTGGTTTCCATAGTTGTTCCAGAACTTCTCGCACTTGTAGTTCCACAACTTGCTGTAGCCTTGCGGCTACCCTTTGTTACCTCTGGTTCAGGGGCGGCTGGAGAAGCATCGCTGAACCTCCTAGTAGAACGCCTCAGCCCCTGGACCTCTGATGGTATTCCCTCTGTTGGTCGCTGGATTCCTCTGCCCCCCACGGACCTGGTTCGGGGGGGCAGGAGTTGGGGCTCTCCTTGGCTCGCTCATGCCTGAAAACCCGCTCTCTCCCAGGGGCAGATCCTGCTTGCTTGGAGCTTAGGAGCAGCAGCCTCACACAGCAGGACCACACCCAAAACTAATTGGAGCTGCAATCACCACTCCAGAGCTGCACTCACTATTCTGCTGGTGGGATCACTCTGTACATACATTACTGATCCTGAGTTACATCCTATATTATACTCCCAGAGCTGCACTCACTATTCTGCTGGTGGGATCACTGTGTACATACATTACTGATCCTGAGTTACATCCTATATTATACTCCAGAGCTGCACTCAGTATTCTACTGGTGGGGTCACTGTGTACATAGATTACATTAGTTACTAAGAACATGATGTGTTGTTACAGATCTCATCCAACAAAGAGGGGCCATGGCTCTTATTTCTCTAATCCTGAGCTGTTGTCTCTGGAATCTGGGAGGTATGTATAGTATATGTGTAGTATAGTATATGTGTAGTATAGTATATGTGTAGTATAGTATATGTGTAGTATTAGTATATATAGTATAGTATATGTGTAGTATTAGTATATATAGTATAGTATATGTGTAGTATTAGTATATATAGTATAGTATATGTGTAGTATTAGTATATATAGTATATGTGTAGTATTAGTATATATAGTATAGTATATGTGTAGTATTAGTATATATAGTATAGTTATGTGTAGTATTAGTATATATAGTATAGTAATGTGTAGTGTATTAGTATATATAGTATATGTGTAGTATTAGTATATATAGTATAGTATATGTGTAGTATTAGTATATATAGTATAGTATATGTGTAGTATTAGTATATATAGTATAGTATATGTGTAGTATTAGTATATATAGTATATGTGTAGTATTAGTATATATAGTATAGTATATGTGTAGTATTAGTATATATAGTATAGTATATGTGTAGTATTAGTATATATAGTATATGTGTAGTATTAGTATATATAGTATAGTATATGTGTAGTATTAGTATATATAGTATAGTATGTGTAGTGTAGTATATGTGTAGTATTAGTATATATAGTATATGTGTAGTATTAGTATATATAGTATAGTATATGTGTAGTGTAGTATATGTGTAGTATTAGTATATATAGTATATGTGTAGTATTAGTATATATAGTATAGTATATGTGTAGTATTAGTATATAGTATAGTATATGTGTAGTATTAGTATATATAGTATATGTGTAGTATTAGTATATATAGTATATGTGTAGTATTAGTATATATAGTATATGTGTAGTATTAGTATATATAGTATAGTATATGTGTAGTATTAGTATATATAGTATAGTATATGTGTAGTATTAGTATATATAGTATAGTATTGTGTAGTATTAGTATATATAGTATAGTATATGTGTAGTATTAGTATATATAGTATAGTATTGTGTAGTATTAGTATATATAGTATTTGTGTAGTAAAATATATATGTAGTGGTTTATTGTCCGGTCCCCGGTGTCCAGTGTTTTATTGTCCGGTCCCCGGTGTCCAGTGGTTTATTGTCCGGTCCCCGGTGTCCAGTGGTTTATTGTCCGGTCCCCGGTGTCCAGTGGTTTATTGTCCGGTCCCCGGTGTCCAGTGGTTTATTGTCCGGTCCCCGGTGTCCAGTGTTTTATTGTCCGTTCCCGGTGTCCAGTGGTTTATTGTCCGGTCCCCGGTGTCCAGTGGTTTATTGTGTCCGGTCCCCCGGTGTCAGTGGCTTATTGTCCGTCCCCCGTGTCCAGTGTTTATTGTCCGGTCCCCGTGTCCATTGGTTTTATATGTCCTTTCCTCCCCGTGTCCAGTGGTTTATGTCCGGCCCCGGTGTCGCATTGGTGTATTGTCCGAGTCCCCGTGTCCAGTGGTTTTATTGTCCGTTGCCCCGGTGTCCAGTGGTTTTCTTTGTCCCGTCCCCGGTGTCCCAGTGGTTTATTGTCACCGTTCCCCGGTGTCAGTGGTTTATGTCCGGTCCCCGGTTCCAGTGGTTTATGTCCGGTCCCCGTGTCAGTGGTTTATTGTCCGGTCCTTGGTGTCCAGTGTTTTATTGTCCGGTCCCCGGTGTCCAGTGGTTTATTGTCCGGTCCTTGGTGTACAGCAGGTGTTCCGCGTCCAGCCGGATAATGTGACGGCAGTGCAGGGGTCCACACAGGTGCTGGTGTGTGAGGTGGAGCACGCCTCCGGCCTGTGGCAGTGGTTAAGGATGGACTTCCTACTGGGGCCTGATAGGAAGATTTCTGGGATTCCCTTGTTAGAGCATGAGTGTTGGGGTGCAGAGGACGGTGTTGCAGTTTAGAAGGCGGTGTTGGGATGCAGAGGCCGGTGTTGGGTCAGAAGGCCGGTGTTGGGTTGCAAGGGCCGGTGTTGGGTGCAGAAGACGGTGTTGGGGTGCAGAGGACGGTGTTTGGATGCAGAGGGCGGTGTTGTGGTTGCAGAGGCCGGTGTTGGGTGTAAGAGGCCGTGTTGGGGTATAGAGGCCGGTGTTGGGGTTTAGAGGCCGTGTTGGGGTGTAGAGGCCGTGTTGGGGGAGAGGCGGTGTTGGGGTGTAGAGGCCGGTGTTGGGGTGTAGAGGCCGGTGTTGGGGTGTAGAGGCCGGTGTTGGGGTGTAGAGGCCGGTGTTGGGGTGTAGAGGCCGGTGTTGGGGGGTAGAGGGCGGTGTTGGGGTGTAGAGGCCGGTGTTTGGGGGTAGAGGGCGGTGTTTGGGTGTAGAGGGCGGTGTTTGGGTGTAGAGGGCGGTGTTTGGGTGTAGAGGGCGGTGTTTGGGTGGCAGAGGGGCGGTGTTTGGGTGTAGAGGGCGGTGTTTGGGTGTAGAGGGCGGTGTTTGGGTGTAGAGGGCGGTGTTTGGGTGTAGAGGGCGGTGTTTGGGTGTAGAGGGCGGTGTTTGGGTGTAGAGGGCGGTGTTTGGGTGTAGAGGGCGGTGTTTGGGTGTAGAGGGCGGTGTTTGGTGTAAGGGGGTGGTTTGGGTGTAGAGGGCGGTGTTTGTGTGTAGAGGGGGCGTGTTTTTGGGTGTAGAGGGCGGTGTTTGGGTGTAAGGGCGTGTTTGGGTGTAGAGGGCGGTGTTTGGGTGTAGAGGGCGGTGTTTGGGTGTAGAGGGCGGTGTTTGGGTGTAGAGGGCGGTGTTTGGGTGGAGGGGGCTGTGTTTGGGTGGAGGGGGCTGTGTTGGGGTGCAGGGGGCGGTGTTGGGGTGCAGAGGGCGGGTTGGGGTGCAAGGGCGGTGTTTGGGGTGCAGAGGGCGGTGTTTGGGTGTGCAGAGGGCGGTGTTGTGTGCAGAGGGCGTGTTGGGGTGCAGAGGGCGGTGTTGGGGTGCAGATGCCTGTGTTGGGGTGCAGAGGCCGGTGTTTTGGTTGCAGAGGCCGGATGTTGGGGTGCAGAGGCCGGTGTTGGGGTGCAGAGGCCGTTGTTGGTGTGTAGAGGCCGGTGTGGGGTGTAGAGGGCGGTGTTGGGGTGTATAGGGCGTGTTGGGTGCAGAGGCCGTGTTTGGGGTGCGAGGCCGTGTTTGGGTGTCAGAGGCCGTGTTGGGTGTAGAGGCCGGTGTTGGGGTGAGAGGGCGTGTTGGGTGTAAAGGGCGGTGTTTGGGTGTAAGGGCGGTGTTTGGGTGTAGAGGCGGTGTTTGGGTGTAGAGGCGGTGTTTGGGTGTAAGGGGGCGGTGTTTTGGTGTAGAGGGCGTGTTTTTGGGTGTAAGGCGGTGTTTGGGTGTAGAGGTCGGTGTTTTGGGTGCAGAGGGCGGTGTTGGTGTGCGAGAGGGCGGTGTTTGGGTGGCAGAAGGGCGGTGTTGGGGTGCAGAGGGCGGTGTTGGGGTGCAGAGGGCGGTGTGGGGTGCAGAGGGCGGTGTTGGGGTGCAGAGGGCCGGTGTTGGGGTGTAGAGGCCGTGTTGGGGTGTAGATGGCCGGTTTTTGGGTGTAGGAGGCCGTGTTTTGGGTGTAGAGGCCGGTGTTTGGGTGTAGATGCCGTTGTTTGGGTGTATAGCCGGTGTTTGGTGTAGAGGCCGTGTGGTTGGTGTAGAGGCCGGTGTTTGGGTGTAGAGGCCGTTGTTTGGGTGTAGAGGCCGTGTTTGGGTGTGAGAGGCCGGTGTTTGGGTGTAGAGGCCGGTGTTTGGGGTGTAGAAGGCCGGTGTTTGGGTGTAGAGGCCGGTGTTTGGGTGTAGAGGCCGGTGTTTTGGGTGTAGGAGGCCGGTGTTTGGGTGAGAGGCCGGTGTTTGGTGTAGAGGCCGGTGTTTGGGTGTAGAGGCCGGTGTTTGGGTGTAGAGGCCGGTGTTTGGGTGTAGAGGCCGGTGTTTGGGTGTAGAGGCCGGTGTTTGGGTGTAGAGGCCGGTGTTTGGGTGTAGAGGCCGGTGTTTGGGTGTAGAGGCCGGTGTTTGGGTGTAGAGGCCGGTGTTTGGGTGTAGAGGCCGGTGTTTGGGTGTAGAGGCCGGTGTTTTGGGTGTAGAGGCCGGTGTTTGGGTGTAGAGGCCGGTGTTTGGGTGTAGAGGCCGGTGTTTGGGTGTAGAGGCCGGTGTTTGGGTGTAGAGGCCGGTGTTTGGGTGGAGGGGGCGGTGTTTGGGTGGAGGGGGCGGTGTTGGGGTGCAGAGGGCGGTGTTGGAGAGGGCGGTTCAGAGGACCATGACTTAGGTCACACCTTGCATACAGTGCAAGCAATCTTCAGCTTCTCCTGTCGTTCTCCCGCAGGCATGGCCGGTGTCCAGCAGGTGTTCCGCGTCCAGCCGGATAATGTGACAGCAGTGCAGGGGTCCACACAGGTGCTGGTGTGTGAGGTGGAGCACGCCTCCGGCACCGTGCAGTGGGTTAAGGATGGACTCCTACTGGGGCCTGATAGGAAGATTCCGGGATTCCCTCGTTACAGCATGAGTGGAGACCCCAAAAAGGTAAGATCTCCCACAAAGGTGGACACAAAAACACAACAATCTTTAGAAGCCAACCTACAATATTAACAAGTGACTTAGAGTGATTTTCCTCTAAATGTTTTCTGAACTCGTCTTTTTTCTTTCCCTTTTGGACGTATCACTATGACTTAGCGGAAGGGACAGGTTCTCGCCTGGCACAGGGGATCTACTTTCCTCTCAGTATGGAGTGTGGAGAGTCTTCTATAATGTGGTGATTGCCCTGCGGTGAGCAGGGACAGACGGCCGGACACAAGTTAGATGGAACTCCACTGGTGTAGTGGTTGGCCCAGGTATAGCCCTGCCAGGGGGTTATTTGCTGCGATGCCAGTGCCGGTTTGGCACACAGGTATGCTGACACACCTGATTTTATTTCTAGTGGGACGGCTATACCTTTTCCCCTGTGGACAGTGACCTGCCGGCAGGGACATAGCTAATGTCTCCTGCTACTGAATTGTACCACCACATAGTAACACCACCGCTGCTACTGACTAACACCACCACATACTGACTAACACCACTGCTGCTACTGACTATACCACTGCTGCTACTGACTAATACCACCACATACTGACTAACCCCACCCGCTGCTACTGAATAATACCACCACATACTAATACCACTGCTGCTACTGAATAATACCACCACATACTGACTGACACCACCGCTGCTATTGACTAATACCACCACATACTGACTAACCCCACTTCTGCTACTGACTAAAACCACCACATACTGACTAACACCATTGCTGCTACTGAATTGTACCACCACATACTGACTAACACCACCGCTGCTACTGAATAATACCACCACATACTGACTAACCCCACCGCTGCTACTGAATAATAACACCACATACTAACACCACCGCTGCTACTGAATAATACCACCACATACTGACTGACACCACCGCTGCTACTGTATAATACCACCACATACTGACTAACACCACCGCTGCTACTGAATAATAACACCACCGCTGCTACTGGCTAATACCACCACATACTGACTTACACCACCGCTGCTACTGTATAATACCACCACATACTGACTAACCCCACTTCTGCTACTGACTAACACCACCTCATCCAGTCATATAGAGGTAGCCCCAGCTTTACACAGGTTCTGTACACTATATACGTTACAGTGCAGATAGACTTAGTGGCTCACAGGGGACGTCTTCTCTGATCGGAGTTCTTCCCTTTTCATCTTCTCCATCCGTCCTGGGCCGTTATGAGAACTTCTCCGAGCCACGAATCCACAGAATCTGCCAGAGAGACATATTAGGCTCCTCATCTCTATACACACTGCACATCTGTATTGGCCCCTTTACACCCTTGTTTAGTGGGTAGGCTGACTGTATGTGACCCCCTTATAGTATATGCCCCCTTCTGTGTGGTCCACTATAGTACATGCCCTATTGCATACACCCCCCATGTTTTCCCCCTTATAGATGCCCCCATGTTATCCCCCTTATAGATGCCCCCATGTTATCCCCCTTATAGAGGGCCCCCCATGTTATTCCCTTATAGATGCCCCCCATGTTATCTCCCCTTATAGATGCCCCCCATGTTATCCCCCCTTATAGATGCCCCCCGTTATCCCCCTTATAGATGCCCCCCATGTTATCTCCCTTATAGATGCCCCCCATGTTATCTCCCTTATAGATGCCCCCCATGTTATCTCCCTTATAGATGCCTCCATGTTATCCCCCTTATAGATGCCTCCATGTTATCTCCCTTTATAGATGGCCCCCTTGTTATTTCCCTTATAGATGGCTCCCCATGTTATCCCCCTTATAGATGCCTCCATGTTATCCCCCTTATAGATGCCCCCATGTTATCTCCCTTATAGATGCCTCCATGTTATCCCCCTTATAGATGGCCCCCCACGTTATCCTCCTTATAGATGCCCCCCATGTTATCCCCCTTATAGCTGCCCCCCTTGTTATTTCCCTTATAGATGCCCCCATGTTATCCCCCTTATAGATGTCCCCCTTGTTATCTCCCTTTATAGATGCCTCCATGTTATCCCCTTTATAGATGCCCCCATGTTATCCCCCTTATAGATGCCCCCATGTTATCCCCCTTATAGATGCCTCCATGTTATCTCCCTTTATAGATAGCCCCCCATGTTATCCCCCTTTATAGATGCCCACATGTTATCCCCTTATAGATGCCTCCATGTTATCTCCCTTTATAGATAGCCCCCTATGTTATCTCCCTTATAGAGGCCCCCATGTTATCCCCCTTATAGATGTCCCCCATGTTATCCCCCTTATAGATGTCCCCCATGTTATCTTCCTTATAGATGTCCCCCATGTTATCCCCCTTATAGATGGCTCCCCATGTTATCTCCCTTATAGATGCCCCCATGTTATCTCCCTAATAGATGCCCCCATGTTATCTTCCTTATAGATGTCCCCCATGTTATCCCCCTTATAGATGCCCCTGTTATCCCCCTTATAGATGTCTCCCATGTTATCCCCCTTATAGATGCCCCCATGTTATCTCCCTAATAGATGGCCCCCAATGTTTCCCCCTTATAGATGGCCCCCAATGTTTCCCCCTTATAGATGGCCCCCAATGTATCCCCCTTATAGATGCCCCCATGTTATCTTCCTTATAGATGGCCCCCAATGTTTCCCCTTATAGATGGCCCCCATGTATCCCCCTTATAGATGGCCCTGTGCAAAAAAATAAAACAAAAAACAACTCACCTGACAACTCGCCCTCCCTCTGCGTCTCTCTCTCCTCCTGTCTTCTCCTCGGTCTGGCTGTCGGGGGACGCTCGTCTCCCGTCTCCCCGGCTCTGTCCCGTCCCTGGCAGCACACACACCAGTGAGCTCTGTGTGCGGCGAGGATGTTACTACCGGCTCAGGGGGCGCTTGTTATAGACGCTCCCTGCGCCAGAAGTACCATCACACACTGAGGTCACTGGTGCGTGTGCTGCCGGGGACGGGACACAGCCGGGGAGCCGGGAGCCGCGCGTTAGCTGGTGGCCCGTCAGGGTTTTGCTTGCGATCACAAGAGGGAATGGGAGGGGTTCAGTGCTGTAACAAGGGGGGCGCCTCGCGGTCCCTTCCTTGGTAGCGGCGACCGCTGTATCTACGCCACTGCCTGCCGGGCTGTTGTGGGATCCCTTGGGCAATTATCACGGTGGTCCGGAGTGGAGTAGTCACCCTCCAAGGAAGATGTGATTACAATACAATGAATATAATCTTGTTTACTGTGAAGATACTTGACAGAGGAGAATAGAGTATACTTCCGTCTTGATAAGTTACTTTTAGATTTGAAAACAGGAACAAATCTATACGGAGAGTGAAGAGGGTACTGCGCCCTGCTATATGTCTGCCTCTCACCCTCTGTGTGTGTGTACTGGGCCCTGCTATATGTCTGCCTCTCACCCTCTGTGTGTGTGTACTGGGCCCTGCTATATGTCTGCCTCTCACCCTCTGTGTGTACTGCGCCCTGCTATATGTCTTCCTCTCACCCTCTGTGTGTACTGCGCCCTGCTATATGTCTGCCTCTCACCCTGTGTGTGTACTGCGCCCTGCTATATGTCTGCCTCTCACCCTCTGTGTGTGTACTGCGCCCTGCTATATGTCGGCCTCTCACCCTCTGTGTGTACTGCGCCCTGCTATATGTCTGCCTCTCATCCTCTGTGTGTACTGCGCCCTGCTATATGTCTGCCTCTCACCCTCTGTGTGTGTACTGCGCCCTGCTATATGTCTGCCTCTCACCCTCTGTGTGTGTACTGTGCCCTGCTATATGTCTGCCTCTCACCCTGTGTGTGTACTGCGCCCTGCTATATGTCTGCCTCTCACCCTCTGTGTGTGTACTGCGCCCTGCTATATGTCTGCCTCTCATCCTCTGTGTGTACTGCGCCCTGCTATATGTCGGCCTCTCACCCTCTGTGTGTACTGCGCCCTGCTATATGTCTGCCTCTCACCCTCTGTGTGTGTACTGCGCCCTGCTATATGTCTGCCTCTCATCCTCTGTGTGTACTGCGCCCTGCTATATGTCTGCCTCTCACCCTCTGTGTACTGCGCCCTGCTATATGTCTGCCTCTCACCCTCTGTGTACTGCGCCCTGCTATATGTCTGCCTCTCACCCTGTGTGTACTGCACCCTGCTATATGTCTGCCTCTCACCCTCTGTGTGTACTGCGCCCTGCTATATGTCTGCCTCTCACCATCTGTGTGTGTACTGCACCCTGCTATATGTCTGCCTCTCATCCTCTGTGTGTACTGCGCCCTGCTATATGTCGGCCTCTCACCCTCTGTGTGTGTACTGCGCCCTGCTATATGTCTGCCTCTCACCCTCTGTGTGTGTACTGTGCCCTGCTATATGTCTGCCTCTCACCCTCTGTGTGTGTACTGCGCCCTGCTATATGTCGGCCTCTCATCCTCTGTGTGTACTGCGCCCTGCTATATGTCTGCCTCTCATCCTCTGTGTGTACTGCGCCCTGCTATATGTCTGCCTCTCACCCTCTGTGTGTACTGCGCCCTGCTATATGTCGGCCTCTCACCCTCTGTGTGTACTGCGCCCTGCTATATGTCTGTCTCTTATCCTCTGTGTGTACTGCGCCCTGCTATATGTCTGCCTCTTACCCTGTGTGTACTGCGCCCTGCTATATGTCTGCCTCTCAACCTCTGTGTGTACTGCGCCCTGCTATATGTCTGCCTCTCACCCTCTGTGTGTACTGCGCCCTGCTATATGTCTGCCTCTCACCCTCTGTGTGTGTACTGCGCCCTGCTATATGTCTGCCTCTCACCCTCTGTGTGTGTACTGCGCCCTGCTATATGTCTGCCTCTCATCCTCTGTGTGTACTGCGCCCTGCTATATGTCTGCCTCTCACCCTCTGTGTGTACTGCGCCCTGCTATATGTCTGCCTCTCACCCTCTGTGTGTACTGCGCCCTGCTATATGTCTGCCTCTCACCCTCTGTGTACTGCGCCCTGATATATGTCTGTCTCTTATCCTCTGTGTGTACTGCGCCCTGCTATATGTCTGCCTCTCACCCTCTGTGTACTGCGCCCTGCTATATGTCTGCCTCTCACCCTCTGTGTACTGCGCCCTGCTATATGTCTGCCTCTCACCCTCTGTGTGTACTGCGCCCTGCTATATGTCTGCCTCTCATCCTCTGTGTGTACTGCGCCCTGCTATATGTCTGCCTCTCATCCTCTGTGTGTACTGCGCCCTGCTATATGTCTGCCTCTCACCCTCTGTGTGTACTGCGCCCTGCTATATGTCTGCCTCTCATCCTCACCAGCTGTGCCGGCCGTCATTATTATTATCCTCTTATCCCATCTGTGTAATCATTTACCCCTCAGGGGAGTATAACCTGCGCATTGAGCGCTGCGAGCTGTCAGATGACGCACAGTACCACTGCCAAGTGGGGAGGTCGGAGGTCAGCATGGGGATCATGTCATATGCTGCAATACTCACCGTGCTAAGTAGGTGCCCTGAGCCGCCACAATATTGTATGTTCTGTGTCATATATCTGCCCCCCCGTTATATTGTATGTTCTGTGTCATAATATCTGCCCCCCCGTTATATTGTATGTTCTGTGTCCATATGATCTGCCCCCCCCCCTGTTATATTGTATGTTCTGTGTCATATATCTGCCCCCCCCCTGTTATATTGTATGTTCTGTGTCATATATCTGCCCCCCCCCTGTTATATTGTATGTTCTGTGTCATATATCTGCCCCCCCCCCTGTTATATTGTATGTTCTGTGTCATATATCTGCCCCCCGGTTATATTGTATGTTCTGTGTCATATATCTGCCCCCCCCCCCTGTTATATTGTATGTTCTGTGTCATATATCTGCCCCCCCCCCTGTTATATTGTATGTTCTGTGTCATATATCTGCCCCCCCCCCCCTGTTATATTGTATGTTCTGTGTCATATATCTGCCCCCCCCCCTGTTATATTGTATGTTCTGTGTCATATATCTGCCCCCCGGTTATATTGTATGTTCTGTGTCATATATCTGGCCCCCCCCCCTGTTATATTGTATGTTCTGTGTCATATATCTGCCCCCCCCCCTGTTATATTTTATGTTCTGTGTCATATATCTGCCCCCCCCCTGTTATATTGTATGTTCTGTGTCATATATCTGCCCCCCCCTGTTATATTGTATGTTCTGTGTAATATATCTGCCCCCCCCCCCTGTTATATTGTATGTTCTGTGTCATATATCTGCCCCCCCCCTGTTATATTGTATGTTCTGTGTCATATATCTGCCCCCCCCCCCCTGTTATATTGTATATTCTGTGTCATATATCTGCCCCCCCCTGTTATATTGTATGTTCTGTGTCATATATCTGCCCCCCCCTGTTATATTGTATGTTCTGTGTCCAGGGCCGATTCTGGGGTTTCTGCCGCCTGAGGCAAACCTCAGGCGGCCGCCCCCTGACAACCCCCCCCCCCCCCGCCGTAACCGAATCACCCGCGCCTGCACCCCCGCACCACCCCCCCCCCCCCGCACCCCCGCCGTAACCAAATCACCCGCGCCTGGACGCCCCGCACCCCCCCCCCCCGGGCCGGCCCTGCAGCCGCTCACCTGTCCTGCCGCAGCCGTCCCGTCCCACCGCTGTTCCTTTCCGCGCTCCAGTGCCGTCAGTCAGCAGCTGTCATCGCCCTCCAGAGAGTCGTGAGTGCCTGGGGTCAGCGGGGGGCATCGCGGCCCCCGCTGACCACGGGCACTCACGACTCACTGGAGGGCGATGACAGCTGCTGACTGACGGCGCGGGACAGCGGTAAGCGTTGGCGGCGGGACCGGACGGCTGCGGCAGGACAGGTGAGCGGCTGCAGGCGCAGGGCTGCTGTCTGCCGCCCCCTGCAGGGGCGCAGAATCTGCCGCCTGAGGCGGAATACTCATTCCGCCTCATGGCAGAAACGGCCCTGTCTGTGTCATATATCTGCCCCCCCCTGTTATATTGTATGTTCTGTGTCATATATCTGCCCCCCCCCCCCCTGTTATATTGTATGTTCTGTGTCATATATCTGCCCCCCCTGTTATATTGTATGTTCTGTGTCATATATCTGCCCCCCCCCCCTGTTATATTGTATGTTCTGTGTCATATATCTGCCCCCCCCTGTTATATTGTATGTTCTGTGTCATATATCTGCCCCCCCAGTTATATTGTATGTTCTGTGTCATATATCTGCCCCCCCCCCGTTATATTGTATATTCTGTGTCATATATCTGCCCCCCCCTGTTATATTGTATGTTCTGTGTCATATATCTGCCCCCCCCTGTTGTATTGTATGTTCTGTGTCATATATCTGCCCCCCCCTGTTATATTGTATGTTCTGTGTCATATATCTGCCCCCCTGTTATATTGTATGTTCTGTGTCATATATCTGCCCCCCCCCCCTTCATATTGTATGTTCTGTGTCATATATCTGCCCCCCCCCCTGTTATATTGTATATTCTGTGTCATATATCTGCCCCCCCCAGTTATATTGTATGTTCTGTGTCATATATCTGCCCCCCCGGTTATATTGTATGTTCTGTGTCATATATCTGCCCCCCCTGTTATATTGTATGTTCTGTGTTATATATCTGCCCCCACCCCCGGTTATATTGTATGTTCTGTGTCATATATCTGCCCCCCCTGTTATATTGTATGTTCTGTGTTATATATCTGCCCCCCCCCCCCCCCCCCGTTTATATTGTATGTTCTGTGTCATATATCTCCCCCCCCTGTTATATTGTATGTTCTGTGTCATATATCTGCCCCCCCCCTGTTATATTGTATGTTCTGTGTCATATATCTGCCCCCGGTTATATTGTATGTTCTGTGTCATATATCTGCCCCCCCCTGTTATATTGTATATTCTGTGTCATATATCTGCCCCCCTTTAATATTGTATGTTTCTGTGTCATATATCTGCCCCCCCGGTTATATTGTATGTTCTGTGTCATATATCTGCCCCCCCCATTATATTGTATGTTCTGTGTCATATATCTGCCCCCCCTGTTATATTGTATGTTCTGTGTCATATATCTCCCCCCTCCCCCTGTTATATTGTATGTTCTGTGTCATATATCTGCCACCCCCCTGTTATATTGTATATTCTGTGTCATATATCTGCCCCCCCTGTTGTATTGTGTGTTCTGTGTCATATATCTGCCCCCCTGTTATATTGTATGTTCTGTGTTATATATCTGCCCCCCTGTTGTATTGTATGTTCTGTGTCATATATATGCCCCCCCCTGTTGTATTGTATGTTCTGTGTCATATATATGCCCCCCCCCTGTTGTATTGTATGTTCTGTGTCATATATCTGCCCCCCTGTTGTATTGTATGTTCTGTGTCATATATCTGCCCCCCGGTTATATTGTATGTTCTGTGTCATATATCTGCCCCCCCCTGTTGTATTGTATGTTCTGTGTCATATATCTGCCCCCCTGTTGTATTGTGTGTTCTGTGTTATTACATGTTCCCTGCTCAGCGTCTTTCTGTATCGTATGTTCTCTCCGTGTTGTGTGACCGGTTATTGTTCCCTTCCAGTCCCCCCAGAAGCTCCGGTATTCAAGGAATATGTGGCGGGAAGTTCTGTCACGTGGGTCTATGGCGTGGAGTATCCAGTCACCTGTAGTGTCCTCAATGCCAAACCGGCGGCTACACTGACCATCACCAAGAGTACGTAGGAGCCTCCGGGGATGATCATGGCGGCGGGGGGGGGACTGATATACTAATATAATGTGTTGCTGTTACACATAGGTGGAGCAGAGGTGTCAGCATCATCCAGTAATCAGCCTGGATCCATCAACAAACTGGAGACCACAGAGTCCACAGCCACGTGAGTGTGAGCTCCATCTGTTAGGGCAATATTACATACAGGGCACCGCCATGGGCACCGCTCTCAGCCCACTGACCTCTGTGAGCACAGATCATACTGGCCACCTTATTCCATCAGACTTCAAAGAAGATGAGTCAGGTTACCAAGCCCCCATCTCCATAAGTAACATGGCCGATTCTCTCCACCCACAGGGTCACCCCACAGAGTACAGACCATGGACGACTACTAGTCTGCGCTGCTCTAAATCCGGCTCTTCAGACGCCTCTGACCGTGAGCTTCACCATGAATGTGCTGTGTGAGGAAACACTCTACCGCACCATCATACTCACCGCCTAACACCCATCTGATCATAACTGACCAGGCCCGAAGATGGTGAACCAGGGGTGGGCGATGGGGCAGGGCTTAGCCTGGCTGGTCACCAAACTCCGACCACTCCCATCCACTACCCCACTCTCCATGACTCGGAGCTTCTGCATCCCACATGGGTGAACATTGTTCCAGCAGATCCACCACACAGTGTGCAGAGTGCTCATTGGACGCTTTGGTCTTTGGGAGGGGTCTTCACTTTCATAGACATCTAAATTAGTCAGACTAGAAGACAAGATGGCCGCCTCTATTGTGGTACCCCTTTAAGCTCATGACTGTTTTTTCCTGGTTCCCACCTATAGTCCCCCCAGATGTTCCGACCATTCATGGTTATGAAGGACCCTCCGTCAAGTCTGAGGAGACCCTGCGGCTTACCTGTACCTCTCATAGTGGAAATCCTTTGGCAACTCTGCAGTGGTTAAAAGTGAGTCCTCCGGAGTCACCGCGGTCACAGGACCCATTAAAGGGCCTCTCCATTTCTGACATTGTCTTTTATATGTTTTATTTAATTACTTGCATTAGTATAGCACCAACAGATTCTGCAGCGCAGGGGGCCACACAAGAGCTTACACACTAGGAGGACCGGGGGGACACAAGAGCTTACACACTAGGAGGACTGGGGGGACACAAGAGCTCACACACTAGGAGGACTGGGGGGACACAAGAGCTTACACACTAGGAGGACCGGGGGGACACAAGAGCTTACACACTAGGAGGACCGGGGGGACACAAGAGCTTACACACTAGGAGGACCGGGGGGGGACACAGGAGCTTACACACACTAGGAGGACTGGGGGGGACACAAGAGCTTACACACTAGGAGGACCGGGGGGACACAAAGAGCTTACACACTAGGAGGACCGGGGGGACACAAGAGCTTACACACTAGGAGGACCGGGGGGGGGACACAAGAGCTTACACACTAGGAGGACCGGGGGGGGACACAAGAGCTTACAGACTAGGAGGACTGGGGGGGGGGACACAGGAGATTACAGACTAGGAGGACTGGGGGGACACAAGAGATTACAGACTAGGAGGAGGACTGGGGGGACACAAGAGCTTACACACTATGAGGACCGGGGGGACACAGGAGCTTACAGACTAGGAGGACTGGGGGGGGGACACAGGAGCTTACAGACTAGGAGGAGTGGGGGACACAAGAGCTTACACACTAGGAGGAGGACTGGGGGGGACACAGGAGCTTACACACTAGGAGGAGGACTGGGGGGGGACACAGGAGCTTACACACTAGGAGGAGGACTGGGGGGACACAGGAGCTTACACACTAGGAGGACTGGGGGACACAGGAGCTTACACACTAGGAGGACTGGGGGGACACAGGAGCTTACACACTAGGAGGACTGGGGGGGACACAGGAGCTTACAGACTAGGAGGAAGACTGGGGGGACACAGGAGCTTACAGACTAGGAGGACTGGGGGACACAGGAGCTTACAGACTAGGAGGACTGGGGGGACACAGGAGCTTACACACTAGGAGGACTGGGGGGGACACAGGAGCTTACAGACTAGGAGGACTGGGGGGGGGGGGGCACAGGAGCTTACACACGAGGAGGAGGAACCGGGGGGGACACAGGAGCTTACACACTAGGAGGAGGACTGGGGGGGACACAGGAGCTTACAGACTAGGAGGACTGGGGGACACAGGAGCTTACACACTAGGAGGACTGGGGGGGACACAGGAGCTTACACACTAGGAGGACTGGGGGGGACACAGGAGCTTACAGACTAGGAGGAGGACTGGGGGACACAGGAGCTTACAGACTAGGAGGAGGACTGGGGGGGGGACACAGGAGCTTACACACTAGGAGGACTGGGGGGGGACACAGGAGTTTACAGACTAGGAGGACTGGGGGGACACAGGAGCTTACAGACTAGGAGGACTGGGGGGACACAGGAGCTAACACACTAGGAGGAGGACTGGGGGGGGGGACACAGGAGCTTACAGACTAGGAGGACTGGGGGGACACAGGAGCTTACAGACTAGGAGGACTGGGGGGGGACACAGGAGCTTACAGACTAGGAGGACTGGGGGACACAGGAGCTTACAGACTAGGAGGACTGGGGGGGGGACACAGGAGTTTACAGACTAGGAGGACTGGGGGGGGACACAGGAGCTTACAGACTAGGAGGACTGGGGGGGGACACAGGAGCTTACAGACTAGGAGGAGGACTGGGGGACACAGGAGCTTACACACTAGGAGGACTGGGGGGGGACACAGGAGTTTACAGACTAGGAGGACTGGGGGGAAACAGGAGCTTACAGAATAGGAGGACGGGGGGGACACAGGAGCTTACACACTAGGAGGAGGACTGGGGGGGGGGCACAGGAGCTTACACACTAGGAGGGACTGGGGGACACAGGAGCTTACACACTAGGAGGACTGGGGGACACAGGAGCTTACACACTAGGAGGACTGGGGGGGGACACAGGAGTTTACAGACTAGGAGGACTGGGGGGGACACAGGAGCTTACAGACTAGGAGGACTGGGGGGACACAGGAGCTTACACACTAGGAGGAGGACTGGGGGGGGGGGCACAGGAGCTTACACACTAGGAGGACTGGGGGACACAGGAGCTTACACACTAGGAGGACTGGGGGACACAGGAGCTTACAGACTAGGAGGACTGGGGGGACACAGGAGCTTACACACTAGGAGGACTGGGGGGGACACAGGAGCTTACAGACTAGGAGGACTGGGGGACACAGGAGCTTACAGACTAGGAGGAGGACTGGGGGGGGACAGGAGCTTACAGACTAGGAGGACTGGGGGGGGGGACACAGGAGCTTACAGACTAGGAGGACGGGGGGGGGACACAGGAGCTTACAGACTAGGAGGACTGGGGGACACAGGAGCTTACAGACTAGGAGGACTGGGGGGACACAAGAGCTTACACACTAGGAGGACTGGGGGACACAGGAGCTTACAGACTAGGAGGACTGGGGGGGGGACACAAGAGCTTACACACTAGGAGGACTGGGGGGACACAGGAGTTTACAGACTAGGAGGACTGGGGGGGACAAGAGCTTACACACTAGGAGGACTGGGGGGGGGACACAAGAGCTTACACACTAGGAGGACTGGGGGGGGGGACACAAGAGCTTACACACTAGGAGGACTGGGGGGGACACAAGAGCTTACACACTAGGAGGACTGGGGGGGGACACAGGAGTTTACAGACTAGGAGGACTGGGGGACACAGGAGCTTACACACTAGGAGGACTGGGGGGGGGGGACACAAGAGCTTACACACTAGGAGGACTGGGGGGACACAAGAGCTTACACACTAGGAGGACTGGGGGGGGGACATAAGAGCTTACACACTAGGAGGACTGGGGGGACACAAGAGCTTACACACTAGGAGGACTGGGGGGGGGGGACACAAGAGCTTACACACTAGGAGGACTGGGGGGGGGACACAAGAGCTTACACACTAGGAGGACTGGGGGGGGGACACAAGAGCTTACACACTAGGAGGACTGGGGGGGGGGACACAAGAGCTTACACACTAGGAGGACTGGGGGGACACAAGAGCTTACACACTAGGAGGACTGGGGGGGGACACAAGAGCTTACACACTAGGAGGACTGGGGGGGGACACAAGAGCTTACACACTAGGAGGACTGGGGGGACACAAGAGCTTACACACTAGGAGGACTGGGGGGGGACACAGGAGCTTACACACTAGGAGGACTGGGGGGACACAAGAGCTTACACACTAGGAGGACTGGGGGGGGGACACAGGAGCTTACAGACTAGGAGGACTGGGGGGGGGGACACAGGAGTTTACAGACTAGGAGGAGGACTGGGGGGACACAAGAGCTTACAGACTAGGAGGAGGACTGGGGGGCACAGGAGCTTACAGGACTAGGAGGACTGGGGGACACAGGAGCTTACACACTAGGAGGACTGGGGGGGGCACAGGAGTTTACAGACTAGGAGGACTGGGGGACACAGGAGCTTACACACTAGGAGGACCGGGGGGGGGGGACACAAGAGCTTACACACTAGGAGGAGGACTGGGGGGGGGCACAGGAGCTTACACACTAGGAGGACTGGGGGGGGGACACAGGAGCTTACACACTAGGAGGACTGGGGGGACACAGGAACTTACAGACTAGGAGGACTGGGGGGGGGGGACACAGGAGCTTACAGACTAGGAGGACTGGGGGACACAGGAGCTTACACACTAGGAGGACTGGGGGGGACACAAGAGCTTACACACTAGGAGGACTGGGGGACACAAGAGCTTACACACTAGGAGGAGTGGGGGGACACAAGAGCTTACACACTAGGAGGACTGGGGGGGACACAAGAGCTTACACACTAGGAGGACTGGGGGACACAAGAGCTTACACACTAGGAGGAGTGGGGGGACACAAGAGCTTACACACTAGGAGGACTGGGGGGACACAAGAGCTTACACACTAGGAGGACTGGGGGGACACAAGAGCATACACACTAGGAGGAGTGGGGGGGCACAAGAGCTTACACACTAGGAGGACTGGGGGACACAAGAGCTTACACACTAGGAGGACTGGGGGGACATAGGAGCTTACACACTAGGAGGACTGAGGGTGATACAAGAGCTTACACACTAGGAGGAGTGGGGGGACACAAGAGCTTACACACTAGGAGGAGTGGGGGGACACAAGAGCTTACACACTAGGAGGAGTGGGGGGACACAAGAGCTTACACACTAGGAGGACTGGGGACACAAGAGCTTACACACTAGGAGGACTGGGGGGACACAAGAGCTTACAGACTAGGAGGACTGGGGGGACACAGGAGCTTACAGACTAGGAGGACTGGGGGGATACAAGAGCTTACACACTAGGAGGACTGGGGGGGGGGACACAAGAGCTTACACACTAGGAGGACCGGGGGGGCCACAAGAGCTTACACACTAGGAGGACTGGGGGGGACACAAGAGCTTACACACTAGGAGGTTGGGGGGACACAAGAGCTTACACACTAGGAGGAGTGGGGACACAAGAGCTTACACACTAGGAGGAGTGGGGACACAGGAGCTTACAGACTAGGAGGACTGGGGGGACACGAGCTTACACACTAGGAGGACTGGGGGGGGACAGGAGCTTACACACTAGGAGGACTGGGGGGACACAAGAGCTTACACACTAGGAGGAGTGGGGGGGGGACAGGAGCTTACACACTAGGAGGACTGGGGGGACACAAGAGCTTACACACTAGGACTGGGGGGGACACAAGAGCTTACACACTAGGAGGACTAGGGGGGACACAAGAGCTTACACACTAGGAGGACTGGGGGGAACATAGGAGCTTACACACTAGGAGGACTGGGGGGACACAAGAGCTTACACACTAGGAGGCCCGGGGGGGACACAAGAGCTTACACACTAGGAGGACTGGGGGGGACACAAGAGCTTACACACTAGGAGGTTGGGGGGACACAAGAGCTTACACACTAGGAGGAGTGGGGACACAAGAGCTTACACACTAGGAGGTTGGGGGGGACAAAAACTTACACACTAGGAGGAGTGGGGGACACAAGAGCTTACACACTAGGAGGACCGGGGGGACACAAGAGCTTACACACTAGGAGGAGTGGGGGAGCACAAGCTTACACACTAGGAGGAGTGGGGGGACAAAAACTTACACACTAGGAGGACTGGGGGGACACACCAGCTTACACACTAGGACTGGGGGACACACAAGAGCTTACACAACAGGAGGACCGAGGGGGGGGGGGGGGGGACACAGGAGCTTACACGCTAGGAGGACTGGGAGGACACAAGAGCTTACACACTAGGAGGACTGGGGGACACAAGAGCTTACACACTAGGAGGACTGGGGGGGACACAGGAGCTTACACACTAGGAGGACGGGGGGGGGGGGGGGGACACAAGAGCTTACACACTAGGAGGACTGGGGGGACACAAGAGCTTACACACTAGGAGGACTGGGGGGACACAAGCTTACACACTAGGAGGACTGGGGGGGGACAGGAGCTCACACACTAGGAGGACTGGGGGGACACAAGAGCTTACACACTAGGAGGACTGGGGGGACATTAGAGCTTACACACTAGGAGGACTGGGGGGGCACAAGCTTACACACTAGGAGGACTGGGGGGACATGAGAGCTTACACACTGGGGGGCGCTCTATGTAGCTTCTCCTTGGTCGGTAAGAGATGAGGGGCCCCCTCGGGCCAAGCCTGGTTGTAGTTGTGTTTCTGTTCCCGGCCGTCACCTGCCATTACACAGATCTGATTTTCTGCTTTTATTCCTGAAGTATCTGAGATTTCCGCTCTTCCCTCTTGTGCAGAATGATGAGGTTGTGTACAACCGCTGGGAGACGGACAACAACAGAAGACTCTCCAGAAGTTTCCTTTCCATAAATGTCAAGCCGGAACATAATAAGGCCGTAATAAGCTGCGAAGCCGTCAATCATGTGACCCCAGCGGTCCTCCGGGCCAGCATCACCCTCAGCGTCCTCTGTGAGTGTCTGCAGCACGGCATATACTGTGATATACTATAGGGGAATATACTGTGATATACTATGGTGGCATATACTGGGATATACTATGGTGGCATATACTGGGATATACTATGGTGGCATATACTGTGATATACTATGGTGGCATATACTGTGATATACTATGGTGGCATATACTGTGATATACTATGGTGGCATATACTGTGATATACTATGGTGGCATATACTGTGATATACTATGGTGGCATATACTGGGATATAGTATACTATGGTGGCATATACTGGGATATAGTATACTATGGTGGCATATACTGGGATATAGTATACTATGGTGGCATATACTGTGATATACTATGGTGGCATATACTGGGATATAGTATACTATGGGGGAATATACTGGGATATAGTATACTATGGTGGCATATACTGTGATATACTATGGTGGCATATACTGTGATATACTATGGTGGCATATACTGTGATATACTATGGTGGCATATACTGTGATATACTATGGTGGCATATACTGGGATATACTATGGTGGCATATACTGTGATATACTATGGTGGCATATACTGGGATATACTATGGTGGCATATACTGGGATATACTATGGTGGCATATACTGTGATATACTATGGTGGCATATACTGGGATATACTATGGTGGCATATACTGGGATATACTATGGTGGCATATACTGGGATATACTATGGTGGCATATACTGGGATATACTATGGTGGCATATACTGGGATATAGTATACTATGGGGGAATATTCTGTGATATAATATGGGGGAATATACTGGGATATAGTATACTATGGGGGAATATACTGTGATATAGTATACTATGGTGGCATATACTGTGATATACTATGGGGGAATATACTGGGATATAGTATACTATGGGGGAATATACTGGGATATAGTATACTATGGGGGAATATACTGTGATATACTATGGGGGAATATACTGGGATATAGTATACTATGGGGGAATATACTGGGATATAGTATACTATGGGGGAATATACTGTGATATAATATGGGGGAATATACTGGGATATAGTATACTATGGGGGAATATACTGGGATATAGTATACTATGGGGGAATATACTGTGATATAATATGGGGGAATATACTGGGATATAGTATACTATGGGGGAATATACTGGGATATAGTATACTATGGTGGCATATACTGTGATATACTATAGGGGAATATACTGTGATATACTATGGTGGCATTTACTGGGATATACTATGGTGGCATATACTGGGATATACTATGGTGGCATATACTGTGATATACTATGGTGGCATATACTGGGATATACTATGGTGGCATATACTGGGATATACTATGGTGGCATATACTGGGATATAGTATACTATGGCGGCATGGGGACTATGGGGAGGGCTGGCTACTATATAGGAGACTATGGGGGAGGGTTGGCTTCTATATAGGAGACTATGGGGGAGGGCTGGATACTATATAGAAGACTATGGGGGAGGGCTGGCTACTATATAAGAGACTATGGGGAGGGCTGGATACTATATAGAAGACTATAGGGAGGGCTGGTTACTATATAAGAGACTATGGGGAGGGCTGGATACTATATAGAAGACTATAGGGAGGGCTGGCTACTATATAAGAGACTATGGGGAGGGCTGGATACTATATAGAAGACTATAGGGAGGGCTGGTTACTATATAAGAGACTATGGGGAGGGCTGGATACTATATAGAAGACTATAGGGAGGGCTGGTTACTATATAAGAGACTATAGGGAGGGCTGGCTACTATATATGAGACTATGGGGAGGGCTGGCTACTATATAAGAGACTATGGGGAGGGCTGGTTACTATATAAGAGACTATAGGGGAGGGCTGGCTACTATATAAGAGACTATGGGGGAGGGCTGGCTACTATATAAGAGACTATTGGGAGGGCTGGCTACTATATGAGACTATGGGGAGGGCTGGCTACTATATAAGAGACTATAGGGAGGGCTGGCTACTATATAAGAGACTATGGGGAGGGCTGGCTAATATGTGGGGCTCTAATAGTAGGCCTGGCTAGTATGTGGGGGACTATTGGGAGGGGGGCTACTATATGGGGCAGAATTATGGGATTACCCACTGCCTGAGGGATATAATGGGTGACTACCATGTGGGGACAATTACTTTGGGATAGCCAGTGCCAGGAACGCTCCATGCAATCTTCATTAAATATCACGGTTGACCCGCAACTTTTTTATTTTGTCCCACTGTGTATGTGAGTTTGACCCCCCTGATATACAGGCTGAGGACCCCGGCCCTCCTTATAAGATGGGCTTTGCTTTTCTTGGTCACCTGATCCCCTCTCAGTACCATAAAGAAACATTGACCCCACAAAGCTAACAGGGACAGATCAATGGAAATATCTGAACGGAGGATGGGCAGCCCCAGCATTCACTATTGCCCCCTCACTGCCCCCCGTATCTTCTTTTAGCCCCGACCGGGGAGGATGGAGCGGACCTGCACTCATCTTCTTATCTCATCTGTTTTTCACTTAGTTCTTCCCACCAAAGTAACAATCCTGGGGTCATCCAGCGGCCCGGAGAACACCACCCTGTCCTTCTCCTGCTTCACCGCCTCCAGCAATCCCCCCGTCTACATCCGCTGGTGGCTGGGGGCCGCAGAGCTGGAGAACACTGCGGTCACCATAACCGATGTGAGTAATAATATCTATCTATCTATCCATCTATCTATCTATCTATCTATCTCCTATCTATCTATCTATCTATCTATCTATCTATCTATCTATCTATCTATCTCCTATCTATCTCCTATCTATCTCCTATCTATCTCCTATCTATCTATCTATCTATCTATCTTCTATCTCCTATCTATCTATCTATCTATCTATCTATCTATCTATCTCCTATCTATCTATCTATCTATCTATCTATCTATCTATCTATCTCCTATCTATCTATCTATCTATCTATCTATCTATCTATCTATCTCCTATCTATCTATCTATCTATCTCCTATCTATCTATCTCCTATCTATCTATCTCCTATCTATCTATCTCCTATCTATCTATCTCCTATCTATCTATCTCCTATCTATCTATCTATCTATCTATCTCCTATCTATCTATCTATCTATCTATCTATCTATCTATCTATCTATCTCCTATCTATCTATCTATCTATCTATCTCCTATCTATCTATCTATCTATCTATCTATCTATCTATCTATCTCCTATCTATCTATCTATCTATCTCCTATCTATCTATCTATCTATCTATCTATCTATCCTATCTATCTCCTATCTATCTATCTATCTATCTATCTATCTATCTATCTATCTATCTATCTCCTATCTATCTATCTATCTATCTATCTATCTATCTATCTCCTATCTATCTATCTCCTATCTATCTATCTCCTATCTATCTATCTATCTCCTATCTATCTATCTCCTATCTATCTATCTATCTATCTCCTATCCATCTCCTATCTATCTATCTCCTATCTATCTATCTATCTATCTATCTATCTATCTATCTATCTATCTCCTATCTATCTATCTATCTATCTATCTATCTATCTATCTATCTCCTATCTATCTATCTATCTCCTATCTATCTATCTATCTATCTATCTATCTATCTATCTATCTATCTCCTATCTATCTATCTATCTATCTATCTATCTCCTATCTATCTATCTATCTCCTATCTATCTATCTATCTATCTATCTATCTATCTATCTATCTCCTATCTATCTATCTCCTATCTATCTCCTATCTATCTATCTATCTATCTATCTATCTATCTATCTATCTAGCTCCTATCTATCTATCTATCTATCTATCTATCTATCTATCTATCTATCTATCTACTATCTATCTATCTATCTATCTATCTATCTCCTATCTATCTATCTATCTCCTATCTATCTATCTATCTATCTATCTATCTATCTATCTATCTATCTATCTATCTCCTATCTATCTATCTCCTATCTCCTATCTATCTATCTATCTATCTATCTCCTATCTATCTATCTCCTATCTATCTATCTATCTATCTATCTATCTATCTATCTCCTATCCATCTCCTATCTATCTATCTCCTATCTATCTATCTATCTATCTCCTATCTATCTATCTATCTATCTATCTATCTCCTATCTATCTATCTATCTATCTATCTATCTATCTCCTATCTATCTATCTATCTATCTATCTATCTATCTATCTCCTATCTATCTATCTATCTATCTATCTCCTATCTATCTATCTATCTATCTATCTATCTATCTATCTATCTCCTATCTATCTATCTATCTCCTATCTATCTATCTATCTATCTATCTATCTAGCTCCTATCTATCTATCTATCTATCTATCTATCTATCTATCTATCTATCTCCTATCTATCTATCTATCTATCTCCTATCTATCTATCTATCTATCTATCTATCTCCTATCTATCTATCTATCTCCTATCTATCTATCTATCTCCTATCTATCTATCTATCTTCTATCTATCTATCTATCTATCTATCTATCTATCTATCTATCTATCTCCTATCTATCTATCTCCTATCTATCTAGCTCCTATCTATCTATCTATCTATCTATCTATCTCGGGTGTTACTATTGGTTACACACTTCATAAAAGTCTGTACTTATTGTATAGAAGGTGTGATGAAATAGTGATAAAGCCACTAGATGTCACTGTAGTATATATGTGTACTCAGATGTAGTGTGTAAAGGGTTATTGTCTGTCTGTTTGTATGTCACATGGATCTATGAACCAATGGGAATCTTCTCTGCTTCTCTCCTATCATCTCTCTCTTTATTTCTTCTGTTGCGCTCTTCACCCACTCACAGTGCACCTTAGATGCGCTGGGGAAGGAAGTCACATGGGTAGAGGAGGTGCATAGCTCTTTCGTGTTGGACATTGTAGAGGAAGGATGCAATCTAGATAGCTCTCTACAGTGGTCCTCTCTGGACCCTGGCCCTCTGCCAGGTCCCACTACTCTCAGGAGTTCAGTCTTAGTCAGAGCCCCGTATGGGCAGGGAGCAAGATAAGACGCAGCTTACAGTTTTCTTCTCAGTAACGCTACATAACAGTTTGCAGTGTTAAACCCTCACAGGAGAGGACAGAGACAACCTCAACCCAGGCCATGGAGAGTCACAGAGCAGGACAGTATCCACAGACAGCAGTAAGCTAAGAACTGATCCGAATAGAGCAAAGTTGCTAAGAGCCTAGGAACTCTGTTTTGCAGCGTGGGTGTCAGCAGGGAACCCTCAGCATTCTGCTCATCCCAGGTAACAAGCTCTGGGGCCTTGTGTCACCTTCATAGGACGGGTCACCCAACACTGTGGGACATTAGGTGGTGCAAAGACCCAAAGGTCAATACACGGACACAAGTATACTCTTCTTCTTCTAAGTATTCTCCTACCTCATCCTCCAACATCCCGGCAGAGCACAGTACTACTTGGGTGGGGACTCTCACGACATCCTCCTCTCTGCTCCTCTGCCTTTTTGTATCTCTCACCACGCTACTCAGTCAGCACGACTGTACTCCTCACTGTATCCCGATCACAGATCTGGTTGCTGTATTGTCAAGTGTCTTATCAAGTGATCTATCAAGTGTATCGCACCCTGTCAGGGAAAGCTGTATAACCTGCTGCACACAAGGACTTTCCAAGTAAAAACAAGATTATTTAAAAGCAGGTGTGCCACCATACTTGTGTGCCCAACCGGCACTGGCATGACAACATAACACTCCACGTCCGGCTGTATCTCAACCAACCACCACTGGAGTGGCGACCAGTCGTAGTCTCTGGTATATGGTCAGTCTGTACTCTGTAGGCTCTGGTATATGGTCAGTCTGTACTCTGTAGGCTCTGGTATATGGTCAGTCTGTACTCTGTAGGCTCTGGTATATGGGGCCAGTCTGTACTCTGTAGCCTCTGGTATATGGTCAGTCTGTACTCTGTAGTCTCTGGTATATGGTCAGTCTGTACTCTGTAGTCTCTGGTATATGGTCAGTCTGTACTCTGTAGGCTCTGGTATATGGGGCCAGTCTGTACTCTGTAGCCTCTGGTATATGGTCAGTCTGTACTCTGTAGTCTCTGGTATATGGTCAGTCTGTACTCTGTAGTCTCTGGTATATGGTCAGTCTGTATTCTGTAGTCTCTGGTATATGGTCAGTCTGTACTCTGTAGTCTCTGGTATATGGTCAGTCTGTACTCCCTCTGTAGTCTCTGGTATATGGTCAGTCTGTACTCTGTAGTCTCTGGTATATGGTCAGTCTGTACTCTGTAGTCTCTGGTATATGGTCAGTCTGTACTCTGTAGTCTCTGGTATATGGTCAGTCTGTACTCCCTCTGTAGTCTCTGGTATATGGTCAGTCTGTACTCCCTCTGTAGTCTCTGGTATATGGTCAGTCTGTACTCCCTCTGTAGTCTCTGGTATATGGGGTCAGTCTGTACTCCCTCTGTAGTCTCTGGTATATGGGGTCAGTCTGTACTCCCTCTGTAGTCTCTGGTATATGGTCAGTCTGTACTCCCTCTGTAGTCTCTGGTATATGGTCAGTCTGTACTCTGTAGTCTCTGGTATATGGTCAGTCTGTACACTGTAGGCTCTGGTATATGGTCAGTCTGTACTCTGTAGTCTCTGGTATATGGCCAGTCTGTACTCTGTAGCCTCTGGTATATGGTCAGTCTGTATTCTGTAGGCTCTGGTATGTGGTCAGTCTGTACTCTGTAGTCTCTGGTATATGGGGCCAGTCTGTACTCCCTCTGTAGTCTCTGGTATATGGTCAGTCTATACTCCCTCTGTAGTCTCTGGTATATGGTCAGTCTATACTCCCTCTGTAGTCTCTGGTATATGGGGTCAGTCTGTACTCCCTCTGTAGTCTCTGGTATATGGGGTCAGTCTATACTCCCTCTGTAGTCTCTGGTATATGGTCAGTCTGTACTCCCTCTGTAGTCTCTGGTATATGGGGCCAGTCTGTACTCCCTCTGTAGTCTCTGGTATATGGTCAGTCTGTACTCCCTCTGTAGTCTCTGGTATATGGGGTCAGTCTATACTCCCTCTGTAGTCTCTGGTATATGGGGCCAGTCTGTACTCCCTCTGTAGTCTCTGGTATATGGGGCCAGTCTATACTCCCTCTGTAGTCTCTGGTATATGGGGTCAGTCTGTACTCCCTCTGTAGTCTCTGGTATATGGGGCCAGTCTGTACTCCCTCTGTAGTCTCTGGTATATGGGGTCAGTCTGTACTCCCTCTGTAGTCTCTGGTATATGGGGTCAGTCTATACTCCCTCTGTAGTCTCTGGTATATGGTCAGTCTGTACTCCCTCTGTAGTCTCTGGTATATGGGGCCAGTCTGTACTCCCTCTGTAGTCTCTGGTATATGGTCAGTCTGTACTCCCTCTGTAGTCTCTGGTATATGGGGTCAGTCTGTACTCCCTCTGTAGTCTCTGGTATATGGGGTCAGTCTATACTCCCTCTGTAGTCTCTATCTAGCTCCTATCTATCTATCTATCTATCTATCTATCTATCTATCTATCTATCTCCTATCTATCTATCTATCTATCTATCTATCTATCTATCTATCTCCTATCTATCTATCTATCTCCTATCTATCTATCTATCTATCTATCTATCTATCTATCTATCTATCTATCTATCTATCTATCTATCTCCTATCTATCTATCTCCTATCTCCTATCTATCTATCTATCTATCTATCTCCTATCTATCTATCTCCTATCTATCTATCTATCTATCTATCTATCTCCTATCCATCTCCTATCTATCTATCTCCTATCTATCTATCTATCTATCTCCTATCTATCTATCTATCTATCTATCTCCTATCTATCTATCTATCTATCTATCTATCTCCTATCTATCTATCTATCTATCTATCTATCTATCTATCTATCTATCTCCTATCTATCTATCTATCTATCTATCTATCTCCTATCTATCTATCTATCTATCTATCTATCTATCTCCTATCTATCTATCTATCTCCTATCTATCTATCTATCTATCTATCTAGCTCCTATCTATCTATCTATCTATCTATCTATCTCCTATCTATCTATCTATCTATCTCCTATCTATCTATCTATCTATCTATCTATCTCCTATCTATCTATCTATCTCCTATCTATCTATCTATCTCCTATCTATCTATCTATCTCCTATCTATCTATCTATCTATCTATCTATCTATCTATCTATCTATCTATCTCCTATCTATCTATCTCCTATCTATCTATCTCCTATCTATCTAGCTCCTATCTATCTATCTATCTATCTATCTATCTCGGGTGTTACTATTGGTTACACACTTCATAAAAGTCTGTACTTATTGTATAGAAGGTGTGATGAAATAGTGATAAAGCCACTAGATGTCACTGTAGTATATATGTGTACTCAGATGTAGTGTGTAAAGGGTTATTGTCTGTCTGTTTGTATGTCACATGGATCTATGAACCAATGGGAATCTTCTCTGCTTCTCTCCTATCATCTCTCTCTTTATTTCTTCTGTTGCGCTCTTCACCCACTCACAGTGCACCTTAGATGCGCTGGGGAAGGAAGTCACATGGGTAGAGGAGGTGCATAGCTCTTTCGTGTTGGACATTGTAGAGGAAGGATGCAATCTAGATAGCTCTCTACAGTGGTCCTCTCTGGACCCTGGCCCTCTGCCAGGTCCCACTACTCTCAGGAGTTCAGTCTTAGTCAGAGCCCCGTATGGGCAGGGAGCAAGATAAGACGCAGCTTACAGTTTTCTTCTCAGTAACGCTACATAACAGTTTGCAGTGTTAAACCCTCACAGGAGAGGACAGAGACAACCTCAACCCAGGCCATGGAGAGTCACAGAGCAGGACAGTATCCACAGACAGCAGTAAGCTAAGAACTGATCCGAATAGAGCAAAGTTGCTAAGAGCCTAGGAACTCTGTTTTGCAGCGTGGGTGTCAGCAGGGAACCCTCAGCATTCTGCTCATCCCAGGTAACAAGCTCTGGGGCCTTGTGTCACCTTCATAGGACGGGTCACCCAACACTGTGGGACATTAGGTGGTGCAAAGACCCAAAGGTCAATACACGGACACAAGTATACTCTTCTTCTTCTAAGTATTCTCCTACCTCATCCTCCAACATCCCGGCAGAGCACAGTACTACTTGGGTGGGGACTCTCACGACATCCTCCTCTCTGCTCCTCTGCCTTTTTGTATCTCTCACCACGCTACTCAGTCAGCACGACTGTACTCCTCACTGTATCCCGATCACAGATCTGGTTGCTGTATTGTCAAGTGTCTTATCAAGTGATCTATCAAGTGTATCGCACCCTGTCAGGGGAAAGCTGTATAACCTGCTGCACACAAGTACTTTCCAAGTAAAAACAAGATTATTTAAAAGCAGGTGTGCCACCATACTTGTGTGCCCAACCGGCACTGGCATGACAACATAACACTCCACGTCCGGCTGTATCTCAACCAACCACCACTGGAGTGGCGACCAGTCGTAGTCTCTGGTATATGGTCAGTCTGTACTCTGTAGGCTCTGGTATATGGTCAGTCTGTACTCTGTAGGCTCTGGTATATGGTCAGTCTGTACTCTGTAGGCTCTGGTATATGGGGCCAGTCTGTACTCTGTAGCCTCTGGTATATGGTCAGTCTGTACTCTGTAGTCTCTGGTATATGGTCAGTCTGTATTCTGTAGTCTCTGGTATATGGTCAGTCTGTACTCTGTAGGCTCTGGTATATGGGGCCAGTCTGTACTCTGTAGCCTCTGGTATATGGTCAGTCTGTACTCTGTAGTCTCTGGTATATGGTCAGTCTGTACTCTGTAGTCTCTGGTATATGGTCAGTCTGTATTCTGTAGTCTCTGGTATATGGTCAGTCTGTACTCTGTAGTCTCTGGTATATGGTCAGTCTGTACTCCCTCTGTAGTCTCTGGTATATGGTCAGTCTGTACTCCCTCTGTAGTCTCTGGTATATGGTCAGTCTGTACTCTGTAGTCTCTGGTATATGGTCAGTCTGTACTCTGTAGTCTCTGGTATATGGTCAGTCTGTACTCTGTAGTCTCTGGTATATGGTCAGTCTGTATTCTGTAGTCTCTGGTATATGGTCAGTCTGTACTCTGTAGTCTCTGGTATATGGTCAGTCTGTACTCCCTCTGTAGCCTCTGGTATATGGTCAGTCTGTATTCTGTAGTCTCTGGTATATGGTCAGTCTGTACTCTGTAGTCTCTGGTATATGGTCAGTCTGTACTCTGTAGTCTCTGGTATATGGTCAGTCTGTACTCCCTCTGTAGTCTCTGGTATATGGTCAGTCTGTACTCCCTCTGTAGTCTCTGGTATATGGTCAGTCTGTACTCCCTCTGTAGTCTCTGGTATATGGTCAGTCTGTACTCTGTAGGCTCTGGTATATGGTCAGTCTGTACACTGTAGGCTCTGGTATATGGTCAGTCTGTACTCTGTAGTCTCTGGTATATGGCCAGTCTGTACTCTGTAGCCTCTGGTATATGGTCAGTCTGTATTCTGTAGGCTCTGGTATGTGGTCAGTCTGTACTCTGTAGTCTCTGGTATATGGGGCCAGTCTGTACTCCCTCTGTAGTCTCTGGTATATGGTCAGTCTATACTCCCTCTGTAGTCTCTGGTATATGGTCAGTCTATACTCCCTCTGTAGTCTCTGGTATATGGGGTCAGTCTGTACTCCCTCTGTAGTCTCTGGTATATGGTCAGTCTGTACTCCCTCTGTAGTCTCTGGTATATGGTCAGTCTGTACTCTGTAGTCTCTGGTATATGGGGCCAGTCTGTACTCCCTCTGTAGTCTCTGGTATATGGGGTCAGTCTGTACTCCCTCTGTAGTCTCTGGTATATGGGGTCAGTCTATACTCCCTCTGTAGTCTCTGGTATATGGTCAGTCTGTACTCCCTCTGTAGTCTCTGGTATATGGGGCCAGTCTGTACTCCCTCTGTAGTCTCTGGTATATGGTCAGTCTGTACTCCCTCTGTAGTCTCTGGTATATGGGGTCAGTCTGTACTCCCTCTGTAGTCTCTGGTATATGGGGCCAGTCTGTACTCCCTCTGTAGTCTCTGGTATATGGGGCCAGTCTATACTCCCTCTGTAGTCTCTGGTATATGGGGTCAGTCTGTACTCCCTCTGTAGTCTCTGGTATATGGGGCCAGTCTATACTCCCTCTGTAGTCTCTGGTATATGGTCAGTCTGTACTCCCTCTGTAGTCTCTGGTATATGGGGCCAGTCTGTACTCTGTAGGCTCTGGTATATGGTCAGCCTGTACTCTGTAGCCTCTGGTATATGGTCAGTCTATACTCCCTCTGTAGTCTCTGGTATATGGTCAGTCTATACTCCCTCTGTAGTCTCTGGTATATGGTCAGTCTGTACTCCCTCTGTAGTCTCTGGTATATGGCCAGTCTATACTCCCTCTGTAGTCTCTGGTATATGGTCAGTCTGTACTCCCTCTGTAGTCTCTGGTATATGGTCAGTCTGTACTCTGTAGCCTCTGGTATATGGTCAGTCTGTACTTTGTAGCCTCTGGTATATGATCAGTCTGTATTCTGTAGTCTCTGGTATATGGTCAGTCTATACTCCCTCTGTAGTCTCTGGTATATGGTCAGTCTGTACTCCCTCTGTAGTCTCTGGTATATGGTCAGTCTATACTCCCTCTGTAGTCTCTGGTATATGGGGTCAGTCTGTACTCCCTCTGTAGTCTCTGGTATATGGTCAGTCTGTACTCCCTCTGTAGTCTCTGGTATATGGGGCCAGTCTGTACTCCCTCTGTAGTCTCTGGTATATGGTCAGTCTGTACTCTGTAGTCTCTGGTATATGGTCAGTCTGTACTCCCTCTGTAGTCTCTGGTATATGGTCAGTCTGTACTCCCTCTGTAGTCTCTGGTATATGGGGCCAGTCTATACTCCCTCTGTAGTCTCTGGTATATGGTCAGTCTGTACTCCCTCTGTAGTCTCTGGTATATGGTCAGTCTATACTCCCTCTGTAGTCTCTGGTATATGGTCAGTCTGTACTCCCTCTGTAGTCTCTGGTATATGGGGCCAGTCTGTACTCCCTCTGTAGTCTCTGGTATATGGTCAGTCTGTACTCCCTCTGTAGTCTCTGGTATATGGTCAGTCTGTACTCTGTAGTCTCTGGTATATGGGCAGTCTGTACTCTGTAGTCTCTGGTATATGTAAATACAGAATGAGAGGGAAAGTGCCTAAAACGTAACTTTTAATTCTGATGATTAATAAACACCAATAAATAGTGAACCCATCACCTAGTTACAAGTTTATAAAAATCGGTTGAAAAAGTCGCCCATCCGGAATGCGGACTTCAACCACAGTAATATGTAGATCAATTATGTGGAGGCTAGATATGCTCCAGCTATAGTGCATTAGCGTTGTATCCTCCCAACGCGTTTCTGCCACTGGTTATTGCGGCGTCATCAGGGGAGTATATTCGCGCCAATACCGCAGTGGTGGAGATTAGCGCTTATAATTCAAAGTACAAGCATACCCAAAGATTGGGGTCAATAGTTATGTATAAGTTATACACCTATATACATGCAGGGTATGCAAGTGACGGGCTATCAAGTGTGCATGAGATCATGCTGTTGCCGCTCAGCGGTTACTCACTGGCCCTTGTCTAAGACCAAAACGGGGTGCGGTACACGGGAAGCACTGCAATAAAAACAACAAACGATTACACCTCTGAATCTAAGGTGATTGTTATATAGAAAGGAAAATATCCCTGGTGGGTTACTCACTGTGTGCTCCCGGACCCCTGGGTGACTGTATCTAATGGCTGCAGTGGCAGCTCTACAGCAATGACCTAGGTTGTGAAAACATGCCCATTCAGTAACAATGCTCACAAACCGAGGGTATGCTATCACCTACGGTACAGTTTCTACTCACTGATTTCCCCGTGCGGTCTCCGGATACAGAAGTAAGTCAGCGTCTGCTTTGGCAGCGAGCTGACTGAGCATGCCGGCGCTGGCTTAAGATGCCGCGTCCGGCCCACACCATGGCGTCAGAGGCGCGCGCCTCCGGATGGGAACGCCCCCCCCGCGCGCGTCGCGTGACAAGGACGCGTCACTGATTGGGCGGGGGGTCAATCCATCCCGCTCTGGTGAGGGAACGCCTCCGCACGATCACGTGACTAAAGCAGCCACATTCTCGCTGCGGGACGCCCCCTCCCTGGCAGTTCCCACGTGATGCTCAGTGAGAGTGTCAGGTGAGCGGTGGGGCGCCGCTGTCCAGGTTCTGAACCAGGTGCTATGCTGCGTCAGGTTCATTGGAACCCCGCGCAGCACCGTGTTACTGGCTATGTAGATATAAAACTGGTATGTATAAAAAGACATTTCCCGGACCTAGATGTAATTTGCGGGGCAAAGGAGAATACTAAATGATGTGGTTCCATCCCTAACATAAAAATAGATGTCCAGTGTGGCTATCCCCATCTAGGCACATATGTATATCAATGTGAAAATTAGGGATAGGGATAGATGTCCAGTGTGACTGTCCAGTTATATCATGGCATCTATGTATGTTAATGTGGAAATAAGGAGAACAAAGGGGACTGAAAGGTGGGGGGGGGGGGGGGGGGGGGGGAAGGGGGGGGGGGGGAAAGGGGGGGAGGGAGGGAGGGAAAGGAGGATCAACAGGGAGGGGGAAGGGGGGGGGGGGGAGGGGAGAGAAGGGGAGGGGGAGGGCGAGATAACAAAAATGGGGGTGGGGTTTGGGTTTGGCGACGGGTCCTTCCAGTGGAGCCAAGTCACCACAGGTCCTCAATCTTTCCTCTCTATTGGTTTCTCCTGAACAGACCCATGTCCTCACTCGCGGTCTGTCCTTTGTGCCCACATTTAGATATGATCCATTCATTTGGACGAAGGATCTACATCTCTTCGCACGAAAACTGAAGTGGCACAAATTCCACAAAATTAGAGATAGACGCGAGTGTCAAGAACTGGGGGTATCAATAGATGAGCTACCGGCAGTCCGTGACCTTTCCTCCCTTTTAGACACCAATATTAGATCTAGAGGAGAAGGTCCTCATACTAATTGTAAACCCAAGAATACGCTGTTTCCCCCCCTAGGTGAAATCTCCTGCATAGAGGTATTCGTGGATCTGGTTTCGAGAGAATTAAGGAGTCTTCCTCCATCAGACCCACGGAATAACCTCTCTAGACCTGAAAGGGAAGCCCTCAGGAGTCTGCAGAATAACACCAATATAGTGATTAAGCAGGCTGATAAGGGGGGAAACATCGTAATAATGGATAGGGAACAATATGTTGGCATGTGTTTAAAATTGTTAGACGACAAAGATACTTATGAGATACTCCAGCAAAACCCTACTGAGATGTATAAAAAGGAGTTGTTGGACATCTTGCAAATAGCAAAAAATGACCGCATCATTGATGAGAACGAATTCAAATTTTTGGCTCCGAGGGCCCCAGTGATGCCAACGTTCTACTCCCTGCCCAAAGTACATAAGGGGACTAATCCCCTTAAAGGAAGACCGATAGTATCGGGCATAGGGAGTATCTCACAGAACGTTGGCATCTATGTGGACAAGGTCCTAAGAGAGTTCGTGCACTCTCTACCCTCCTACACGAGGGACACGATGGATCTGTTACAAAAAATAGAGGGTCTCACTATTGACGGTAACACGCTGTTGGCCAGTATCGATGTGGAGGCCCTATACTCCTCGATTCCACATGAGGTGGGCCTGAGAGCTGTGGAGTCTTTCCTTTCCACTAGAGGCAATCAATTTAGGGCACACAATATTTTGATCCTCAGGTTACTGGAATTCACATTGACAAGAAATTATTTTACATTTGGGAGTAAGATATACCACCAGCTCAGGGGCACCGCTATGGGGAGCCCTTGTGCCCCCACATATGCAAACTTGCTCCTGGGCTGGTGGGAGGTCACCATAGCCTTCTCAGATGAGAGGGAAATACTGGGCAGTAAGGTTCTACAGTGGTCTCGATACATAGACGACATATTCATTCTGTGGGAGGGCACTCCCTCAGAATTCAAAGAATATGTCGATCTATTAAACATCAATCGCATAGGTCTTCACTTCACGTTTGAAGCGAACCCAAATAGTTTGCCTTTCTTGGATGTTAGGGTCACCAGAGGCGCCTCGGGGGGACTGGAGACAACCATCTTCAGAAAGGACACGGCGACTAATGGCCTTCTGAGGTGGGAGAGTTGCCACCCAGCCCCCCTAAAGCGAGGTATTCCCAAGGGGCAATACCTGCGTCTGAAAAGAAATTGCTCCAATGAGGAGGATTTTAGGAGGCAGGCTAACGACTTGCGTATGAGATTTCGTGAACGTGGCTATCCTGACTACATCCTCAGGACCGCCTACAATGAGGCATGTAAAAAGTCCAGGTCAGATTTGTTGGTTCCTAGGACCTTAGACAACATGAACGGGACCATCCGGATGATAGGTACATATGATGGTGGAGCAGCCAGGGTGAAAGAAATTGTCCAGAGACATTGGAACATCCTTAAGATGGATCCTGACCTACAGGATGCGGTAGGAGAAGGCCCCCAAATTACTTACCGTAGGGGCCGTAGTATCGGCGATTTGGTGACACATAGTCACCTATCACCAGAACCACAGTCACGTACCTGGTTGGATGCTAGGAGCACTATAGGTTGCTATAAATGTGGACACTGTAAGGCATGTGCAAACGTCATGAAAACAACCACATTTAGTAGCAACAGAACTAATCAGACATACAAGATTAAACAGTTCATAAATTGCAGCTCCAAGGGAGTCATTTATCTGGTGACCTGTCCGTGCAGAGCCCAATATGTAGGCAAAACTCTCAGGGAGCTACGAAAAAGGGTGTTGGAACACTTGGGGGACATTCGTAACCATAGGGACACCCCATTGGCACAACATGTGAATTCATGCCAAGTAGGGAATATTGGACAACTCATGTTCATAGGGGTGGAGTTATTGCAGAGGTCAGCACGGGGAGGGGACACAGACAGGACTCTCCTGCAAAAAGAATGTAGATGGATCTATACCCTTCATACGATGGCACCAGAAGGGATTAATGAACATCAGAACTACTCCTGTTTCATTTAGACTCGTCCAAGCCCCCCGCACATTCCGCTCTCCTCTTTTCTTCCTCCTCTGACCTTTTCATACCACCTCCCCCTCCATCTCTCCTCTCCCTCCCCTATATTGTAATAACACCTATCTCACTTGTCTACACCAGCCCAATTGTACAATCCATACCTCCCTGGGCTGGTTGGATCTCTGATGGCTCACCTTAGGCAGACAGGGAGGGTCTTAGTAGACCAGTAAGTTAGGTCCATCAGATAGTTAGGTGACTTAATAGGGTTGTTCTAGTCTAGGTTCCCGAGTGGGACCGCCCTTTTTAGGGCGGCCACCCCACCTAGGAATAGGGCCTAAATCAGCATTCTATAGGGCAAGTTTAGACCCGATGCTATGTGATGCAAAGTTTGTTAACCGCTACATGGTTTTTGTCACGCTCTTGCGGTTATATCCTGACCCTTATTTTATTAACTTGTTCCCATATCCGACCTTACTATCGCCAAACCCAAACCCCACCCCCATTTTTGTTATCTCGCCCTCCCCCTCCCCTTCTCCCTCCCCCCCCCCCTTCCCCCCTCCCTGTTGATCCTCCTTTCCCTCCCTCCCTCCCCCCCCTTTCCCCCCCCCCCCCCCCCTTTCCCCCCCCCCCCCCCCCCCCCCCACCTTTCAGTCCCCTTTGTTCTCCTTATTTCCACATTAACATACATAGATGCCATGATATAACTGGACAGTCACACTGGACATCTATCCCTATCCCTAATTTTCACATTGATATACATATGTGCCTAGATGGGGATAGCCACACTGGACATCTATTTTTATGTTAGGGATGGAACCACATCATTTAGTATTCTCCTTTGCCCCGCAATTTACATCTAGGTCCGGGAAATGTCTTTTTATACATACCAGTTTTATATCTACATAGCCAGTAACACGGTGCTGCGCGGGGTTCCAATGAACCTGACGCAGCATAGCACCTGGTTCAGAACCTGGACAGCGGCGCCCCACCGCTCACCTGACACTCTCACTGAGCATCACGTGGGAACTGCCAGGGAGGGGGCGTCCCGCAGCGAGAATGTGGCTGCTTTAGTCACGTGATCGTGCGGAGGCGTTCCCTCACCAGAGCGGGATGGATTGACCCCCGCCCAATCAGTGACGCGTCCTTGTCACGCGACGCGCGCGGGGGGGGCGTTCCCATCCGGAGGCGCGCGCCTCTGACGCCATGGTGTGGGCCGGACGCGGCATCTTAAGCCAGCGCCGGCATGCTCAGTCAGCTCGCTGCCAAAGCAGACGCTGACTTACTTCTGTATCCGGAGACCGCACGGGGAAATCAGTGAGTAGAAACTGTACCGTAGGTGATAGCATACCCCTCGGTTTGTGAGCATTGTTACTGAATGGGCATGTTTTCACAACCTAGGTCATTGCTGTAGAGCTGCCACTGCAGCCATTAGATACAGTCACCCAGGGGTCCGGGAGCACACAGTGAGTAACCCACCAGGGATATTTTCCTTTCTATATAACAATCACCTTAGATTCAGAGGTGTAATCGTTTGTTGTTTTATTGCAGTGCTTCCCGTGTACCGCACCCCGTTTTGGTCTAGACAAGGGCCAGTGAGTAACGCTGAGCGGCAACAGCATGATCTCATGCACACTGATAGCCCGTCACTTGCATACCCTGCATGTATATAGGTGTATAACTTATACATAACTATTGACCCCAATCTTTGGGTATGCTTGTACTTTGAATTATAAGCGCTAATCTCCACCACTGCGGTATTGGCGCGAATATACTCCCCTGATGACGCCGCAATAACCAGTGGCAGAAACGCGTTGGGAGGATACAACGCTAATGCACTATAGCTGGAGCATATCTAGCCTCCACATAATTGATCTACATATTACTGTGGTTGAAGTCCGCATTCCGGATGGGCGACTTTTTCAACCGATTTTTATAAACTTGTAACTAGGTGATGGGTTCACTATTTATTGGTGTTTATTAATCATCAGAATTAAAAGTTACGTTTTAGGCACTTTCCCTCTCATTCTGTATTTACTTTTTATGCAGGGACTTTGATATAGGGACAAACACCCAATTTGTTTGATAGCTCATGTCTCTGGTATATGGTCAGTCTGTACTCCCTCTGTAGTCTCTGGTATATGGGGCCAGTCTGTACTCCCTCTGTAGTCTCTGGTATATGGTCAGTCTGTACTCTGTAGGCTCTGGTATATGGTCAGCCTGTACTCTGTAGCCTCTGGTATATGGTCAGTTTCTGGGATTCTCTGATGTCGTTCCTCCAGACGCTGATGTAATCCTCCTTCCTCTAGTCTATTGTCTTCTGGATTTGGCTTTTTGTAATGATGTGCTGGTTGGCGGCTTGGTCAGGTTGGGTTTGATGTGGTGCTGGTTGGCGGCTTGGTCAGGTTGGGTTTGATGTGGTGCTGGTTGGCGGCTTGGTCAGGTTGGGTTTGATGTGGTGCTGGTTGGCGGCTTGGTCAGGTTGGGTTCGATGTGGTGCTGGTTGGCGGCTTGGTCAGGTTGGGTTTGATGTGGTGCTGGTTGGCGGCTTGGTCAGGTTGGGTTTGATGTGGTGCTGGTTGGCGGCTTGGTCAGGTTGGGTTTGATGTGGTGCTGGTTGGCGGCTTGGTTGGGTTGGATGTGCTGGTTGGCGGCTTGGTCAGGTTGGGTTTGATGTGGTGCTGGTTGGCGGCTTGGTCAGGTTGGGTTGGATGTGCCGGTTGGCGGCTTGATCAGGTTGGGTTTGATGTGGTGCTAGTTGGCGGCTTGGTCAGGTTGGGTTTGGGTGACTTGTTCCCGGGGGCTTTGTTTTCCTGGGGTTTCTTGATGCAGCAAGGCTTTGTGATGGTAGGAGCTGGGACGGCTGCTGTGTAGGTGGGCCCTGAATGATAGCGCCTTCTTGTGGACAGCAAAGTGTAGTGGGAACCTGCCCAGCTCTGCTCGACAGGCGCTGTTTGAAGTGCTCCGATGGACCTGGAGAAGGTATTTACAGAATTCTAGGTGGAAGACTTCTGTGGGTCCGGAGTCCCACTTTGACCAGTCTGGGTATATCTCGGGACTCCCCAGACTTCACTACCATACAGAATGATGGTGTAGAAAATTTTTCAGCCACACGGTCACTGGTGGTCTAAGATGGTAGAAGCGCCTTCTTATGGCATAGAAGGTTCGGCAGGCTTTGTCCTTCAGGATTTCTGTGGCTTGTTTAAAGCTCCCTGATTGGCTGATTTCTAGGCCCAGGTAAGTGTACCGGTCTGTTTCTGCGAGTGGGCGGTTGTTCAGCAGGAAGGTAGAATGCCCGGCTGGTTTCTGTTTTCTCCTCCGGAACACCATGACGTTGGTTTTCTTTGGGTTGATGGGCAGAGCCCACGTAGCGCTAAATTTCTCCAGGATGAGCAGCTGGTCTTGGAGACCTTTCTCTGTTGGTGAGAGGAGGAGAAGGTCGTCTGCATACAAGACAGGTGTCATGGAGGGTGAGGCCTGGTGCAGAGGTGGGTGAGGCCTGGTGCAGAGGAGGGTGAGGCCTGGTGCCGAGGAGGGTGAGGCCCGGTGCCGAGGAGGGTGAGGCCCGGTGCCGAGGAGGGTGAGGCCCGGTGCCGAGGAGGGTGAGGCCCGGTGCCGAGGAGGGTGAGGCCCGGTGCAGAGGAGGGTGAGGCCCGGTGCAGAGGAGGGTGAGGCCTGGTGCCGAGGAGGGTGAGGCCTGGTGCCGAGGAGGGTGAGGCCTGGTGCCGAGGAGGGTGAGGCCTGGTGCAGAGGAGGGTGAGGCCTGGTGCAGAGGAGGACTCCAGGGCTGCTGCCAGCTCATTGATCTAGATGTTAAAGAAACTAGGACTGAGGCTGCAGCCCTGTCTGACTCCTCGGCTCTGCTGGAAATAAGCCGTTCTCTTTCCATTCCCCCTCACGCTGCATCTGTTATCGGTGTACGAGCTTCTGATGATGTCGTATGTCTTCCCTCCTATTCCACTCTCCAGAAGTTTCAGGAATAGGCCCGGGTGCCACACTGAGTCAATGGCCTTTTTGAAGTCTACAAAACAGGCCTAGATCTTTCCGTGCTCTGTATCATGGACGTGGCTCTTCATGAGTTGTTGCAGGGTGAAGATGTGGTCGGTGGTGCGGTGATTTGGCATGAACCCTGCTTGGCTCTTGCTGAGAACGTCGTGTTCGGTGAGGAAGCTGAGGATCCTCTTATTTAGGACACTATTAAAGAGTTTCCCCAAGTTGCTGCTGACGCATATCCCTCTGTAGTTGGCCGGGTCGTACCTGTCTCCACTCTTGTGTATGGGGGTTATTAGGTCGTTGTTCCAGCTCTGGGGGAAGGAGCTGGCACTTAGCACAATGTTACAGAGCTTGGATATGGCTGTCAGAATTACTGGCGGGCTGTATTTTACCATTTCTGGGAGGATCCCATCTGGGCCGCTGGACTTTCTCCCCTTTATTGATGGGATCCTCTCTGTAATCTCCTGCACTGTGATCGGTGTATCTAGTGGGTCCTCTCTGTAATCTCCTGCACTGTGATCGGTGTATCTAGTGGGTCCTCTCTGTAATCTCCTGCACTGTGATCAGTGTATCTAGTGGGTCCTCTCTGTAATCTCCTGCACTGTGATTGGTGCATCAAGTGGGTTTTGGAAATCTTTGATCTTCTCCATGTCTTTTAGCTTTTTCTCGATCTCCTTTTGTTCTGGGCTTAGGTCTTCCTTTGGGATGTTTTTATACAGGTCACTGAAGTATTGGAGCCAGATACCTCCATTTTGGATGTGGAGGTTGTTATTACATTGTGGGCCCGTTTGGTTCCATAATTCCCAGAATGAGTTATCTTGAATGGCGTCTTGGAGTTGAAGGAGTTTGGTGGAGATGTGGCCTTGCTTTTTCCTTCTGAGGATGGCTTTGTATTGTTGCTGGAGGGTATAGTAGGCCTCCCTCAGCTCGGGGTGGTTTGGGTCGCGGTGTTTTTTATTTGAGGCGGTTCTTAGGGCCTTCCTTACAGTTTTACATTCCTTGTCCAACCAGCTGTTGGGATGTTGTCTTCTTGGCCTCTTGTTGTTGTTACATCTTTTCAGCTCGGCCATTTCTGCCATGGTATGGAGTATGTCTGTCAGGAGAATTTCTTTGTCTATCAACCACGGGACACGGATGATCTGAATTCAGGATAAGATTTATTACTTGTTAACAAGGGCACCCAGCTTCCACCAAGTGCAAGAAGTACAACGTCTCTTTGCATTATATACAGGAATATTTGCGGTTAAGACAGAAGTTACAGTTAAGACAAAGACAGAAGTGAACTTCCTGCCTAGAGGTACAGGGCGTTAAGCCTCCTGTCTAGAGGTGCAAAGAGCCGTCAACCAGGCATTTTAGCTTTATTTCCACACTCTGCACCTTTCACAATCTAACATCTCTTTAAAGTTCAACACTTAACCCATTATATACCTCCTCAGTAACATAGTATACATGTCAATTGTGTATATTGCCTCTATAAGCTTCTCAATACTTAGGATTGGGCGCAATCACTTAAGTTTCATTAGCGCATAACTATTCTATGAATATATTTTAGTATGATTAACCTATCAAATATACTGGTTATAAGAAAATGAGTACAGATATAGAATTTATAGGTTTACTCCTTCTGGGTTCGGCTCATACATCTTATTATTGAAGCTGTGGAGCATCTCTCTGATTTCTGTTCTGTTGATGGTCTCTATGTATTTTGGGGCCGATATCTTTGACCATTTGAGGGTTGGGGGTAGGCTGTAGAGTCCGGTCTGTGGGGTCTCTGTGGGTGGCTTGTTTGTAGATTTGATGTATAAGAGCAGTTGATTGTGATCTGACAGGTGAGATTGGGGGGTGACTGTGAAGCCGCCAATATTTGTAGGATCCATGTCAGTGATGGCGTAGTCTACCACACTGCTGCCTACATGGGAGTTCATGCTGTGTCTTCCTAAGGAGTCTCCCTTTGTCCGGCCATTAAGAATACGGCGTTCCGAGGCTTCGACATTGGTTGAGCAGCTTTCTGCCGCTTTTATTGACTGTGCTGTCATAGCTGTTTCTTTCGGTCTGGATTGAGCCGTCACAGTCGCTGCCTGCTCCTAGTATGTAGATGTCAGGGCCGGGACAAGCAGTTTTGGTGCCCTAGGCAGAGAAAGCAAATGGCCACTGTTATCAGAATTGGCACGGTACAAACGGTGTAAAGCCCAGGAAGTGACCCCACACTGCACTACGAGCCCCAGTACATTCGGTAGTTATCTTATAACATTCCCAACACCATACAGTGATTACATATTGCCTCTGGACAAAACCGAAAGATATCTCTAATGATACCATTGAATAATACCGCCACACCATGACTACTATCACTACAACCCAGATAACAGAGCGCAGTTACATCGAGTTACTCACAGGTGGCGTCTTTTCTGATGAGTCTTTAACATTTCTCTTTGTCTCCATCCAGCCTGGGCCACCTTGAAGTCTTCTCCTGGCTGTGAATCCTCTCTCTAGAATCTGCCAGAGAAACATTTTAGGCTCCAGCACATACAACAGTTAGGTCCCCTGTCCCCCTATACAGTAGTTACACCCCTCTGTGCTACCATAGATTTAAGGTGTCCCTGTGCCCCCACTTAATAATTAGGTATGCTCTGTGCCCCAGTATAGTAGTAAGGTCCCTCTGTGCAGTCCCAATGTGTTATAGACCCCCTGTGT
>NW_027210156.1:0-40000 GCF_027789765.1 Dendropsophus ebraccatus | reverse complement strand
TAGGTCACAGCCTCCTGCATTAGGTCACAGCCTCCTGCATTAGGTCAGAGCCTCCTGCATTAGGTCAGAGCCTCCTGCATTAGGTCAGAGCCTCCTGCGTTAGGTCAGAGCCTCCTGCGTTAGGTCAGAGCCTCCTGCGTTAGGTCAGAGCCTCCTGCGTTAGGTCAGAGCCTCCTGCGTTAGGTCAGAGCCTCCTGCGTTAGGTCAGAGCCTCCTGCATTAGGTCAGAGCCTCCTGCATTAGGTCACAGCCTCCTGCATTAGGTCAGAGCCTCCTGCACTAGGTCAGAGCCTCCTGCATTAGGTCACAGCCTCCTGCATTAGGTCAGAGCCTCCTGCATTAGGTCAGAGCCTCCTGCATTAGGTCAGAGCCTCCTGCATTAGGTCAGAGCCTCCTGGCTGTGGGAGCTCAGCCAGAGCAGTGTCCGGGCAGGGAGCCGCCCCTCCCCCTCCTATATACAGCAGCATCTGATCACTCACAGGCCTGTGCATCTCCCAGGGCTGATGTAATCAGCTCCTGTGTGCTGCTTCTGGGTTCGGCCTGGTGGCGCCCCCTGCTGTTTGGCGCCCTAGGCCGTTGCCTACCCCTGCCTACTCTTTGTCCCGGCCCTGGTAGATGTTCCCATCAGTGGTGCAGTAGTCTTCTTCTCTCCCGGTTCTTGCGTTGAGGTCTCCATAGATGAGGACATTGCCCAGGGCCTGGAAGTCGGCGGCTTCCCTCTGTAGAGTCTCAAAGCTGTCTGGGTTAAAGTATGGAGACTCTGGTGGGGCGATGTATACTGCACAGAGATAGAGGTCAGCTGGAGAGGAGATGATGGAGCGGCCTATTCTTACCCAGATGTGGCTCCTCTCCTCACTGGGCTGATGCTTGTGGAGCTCCTCTATATACCAGACACAGATTCCTCCTGAGCTCCGGCCTTGCTTTATGGCTTTGTTTTTTAGGGCAGGGACAGAGATCTCCCTGTATCCGGTGGGCACCAGGGATTCCTTCTCTGCCTTGGTCCATGTTTCCAGGAGGATCTGTATGTCTGTGTTTTTTAGTTTTTGGATAAAATCTGGGTCATGTGTCTTTGACCCAAAAGCTGAAGCGTTCAGGCCCTGAATGTTCCAGCTGCTAATAATAAGGGAATTCATTGTTGGTCGGTATACCTTGTAATGGGCTGCTCCTTATGGGACAGCTGGATTCTAGAGGCTTGGCCCAGTCGCATTGAGTGCTGAGCAGGGTCTTTATCTCCTCCATGTCTCTGCTCTGTAGGGGGGGGAGGGGGGTCTCCTCCGTGGTTTGTGCCTCTGGTAGTCCGGATTTGGGTAAGGGTCACGGTTTTCGGTTTGTTGAGTATCTATCTATTATCTATCTATCTATCTCCTATCTATTATCTATCTATCTATCTATCTCCTATCTATCTATCTATCTATCTATCTCCTATCTATCTCCTATCTATCTATCTATCTATCTATCTATCTCCTATCTATCTATCTATCTATCTATCTATCTATCTATCTATCTATCTCCTATCTATCTATCTATCTATCTATCTATCTATCTATCTATCTATCTATCTCCTATCTATCTATCTCCTATCTATCTATCTCCTATCTATCTATCTCCTATCTATCTCCTATCTATCTATCTATCTATCTCCTATCTATCTATCTATCTATCTATCTATCTCCTATCTATCTATCTATCTATCTCCTATCTATCTATCTATCTATCTCCTATCTATCTATCTATCTATCTCCTATTTATCTCCTATCTATCTATCTCCTATCTATCTATCTATCTATCTATCTATCTCCTATCTATCTATCTATCTATCTATCTATCTATCTATCTCCTATTTATCTCCTATCTATCTATCTATCTATCTATCTATCTATCTATCTATCTATCTCCTATCTATCTCCTATCTATCTCCTATCTATCTCCTATCTATCTATCTATCTATCTATCTATCTATCTATCTATCTCCTATCTATCTATCTATCTATCTATCTATCTATCTATCTATCTATCTATCTATCTCCTATCTATCTCCTATCTATCTATCTATCTATCTCTCTCTATCTATCTATCTATCTATCTATCTATCTATCTATCTATCTATCTATCTATCTATCTATCTATCTCTCTCTCTCTCTCTATCTATCTCCTAGAGAGACGCTCTTCCCAGTCTCATTTTATAGCCCTATATCCTGCACTATTACTTGTTTTAGGTTTCATTGTCTCTTGTATCTATATGCTAATCACTTGATGACGCTGTGTGATATGCTAATTTGGTAGCTATAACGTGACCTCATTAGGACCTCCTCCTCACTGTGCCCCTTGCAATAAATAGCACTCTCTTTATCTGTGGTGACCTCCGGTGTGGAGGAGGAGCAGCCGGTCACTTGCCAAGTGGTGAGGTGTGATGCCAATTCTATGGTGGTTGGCCGAGATGTAACCGGGCCCAGTGATGTTATGTCGTGACGCCATTGCCGATTGGGCACACAGTTATGGTGGCACGCCTGCCTTTAGTTTAAAGGGCCAGTTACACCTTGTTCCCCTGTGGACAGTGACCTGCCGGGCTGTTTCAGGGTCCATTGGGTAATTATCACGGTGGTCCGGAGTGGAATGATGACCCACCCGGACTATTGGCACTGCCACCCACAGAAAGGGGAGATGTCCCAAGGAGTGTGTGTGCTGTGTCGGTGCTGGACGAGGAATCACAGAGTCTCTTTATCATAAATAATGGCTGTTTTACTCTGAAGATACTTGTATGCAGCAGAACATACAGCTTTACATTGACATAAGACCTTTCACTTAATAAGACACTTGATACTTTAGGATCCAGATCTACAGTGAGCGGATAGAGAGTAGTACAGTCTTGCTGACTGGGTTGCGTGCTGAGAGGTAGAAGAGAGGATCAGAAGAGTAAAGAGGAGGATGTCGTGAGAGTCCCAATCCAAGTAGTACTGTGCTCTACCCGGATGTCGGATGTAGAAATAGACAAATACTTGAAGTGAATACTTGTGCCCATGTTTTGACTCTTTGGTCTTCACACCACCTACTGCCCTACCAGTGTCGGGGGACCCGTCCTAGAGGGTGACACAAGCCCCAGACCTTGTTACCTAGGATGAGCGGAATGCTGAGAGTTCCCTGCTTACACCCGTGGTGCGAGATAGAGTTTATAGGTTTCTAGCAACTTTGCTCTATCCGGATCAGTTCGTAGCCTTCTGCTTTGTAGATACTGTCCTGCACTGTGTCTCTCCTTGTCCACAGCAGGGGTTGAGATGATCTCTGACTTGTCCTTTCTAGTGAAGGGTTTAACACTGCATAGCGCTGAGTAGAGTTACTAAAGAAGAACCTGTAGGCTGCATGTGCCTAGGTCTGAACACGGAGACTGGGGACCTGGCCGAGGGCCAGGGTCGTTCTGGCTCGTGTCCTTCCTCTTCAGAGTTCAGCGACAAAAGTCACTACACTTCCTCTACCCATGTGACTTCCTACCTACAGCGCATGTAAGGGGTGCTGTGAATGGGTGAAGAGTGCATATGTGAGAAATAAAGAGAGAAATGATAGGATAGAAGAAGAAAGTAATCTCATTGGTCTACAGATCCATGTGACATACAAACAAACAATACCCTTTCAATACTACAGTTGTGCAATAACTAAGTACATATACTTACAATAGCGACATCTTGTGGCGAAACTTTAACACTACTACATCAGCACTTACATCCAAAAAGTACAGACTTTTGCGAAGGGTGTAACTAATAGCAACACCTGTGGTGGGACACTACACACCTATGCTGGCGTGCTGCAGAATATTGCTTTGTATCTCCCTACCGCCCATCTATTTGTGATTTTCTTGCAGTCGGACCATGGTGGGAAGATAACAATGTCCAATATGACCACTGTGGTCCAGAGGGAACATAATGGGATGTCTCTAACCTGTGAGGCGTTTAATGAAGCTCTTCTCTACACCAAGGCGAATAGTGTCCAGCTCAGCGTCCAGTGTAAGTGATGGATACGGGAAGCAGGATCGGTGCAGATGACGTAGAGAAGTGGTCCTGTCCTGTATATAAAGATGGCGGATTGGTCCTCATGTAACTGTAATATTACAAATATCTATATAATATAGCAGGGAAGATAGAATAGGTAAAGTTTAAGCTCTGCCCAGTCTGATCACCTTGTTTCCTGTTCTCAAATCTGAGACAGACTGGTTGCTATGGACATGATACTGGGAAACCCTATGTATTGTATAACACTACTTGGGCCTATATTCTTACTGTGCTAAGGACAGAGACCAGGTTTGGTTTGTTTGGTGTGGAATTTGGGATCAGAATTGAGTTGGAAGTTGAGGTGGAGGTTAGAGGATTGGAGTGGAGGTCAGGGTTGGGGGGAGGATTAAGTTGGAGGTTGGGGTGGGGTGAGGATTAAGTTTAAAGTTTAGGTTGAGGGTTAAGTTGGAGATTGGGGTGAGGGTTGAAGGATGGGGTGTTGGTTAGGGTGAGGTTTGGGTTGAGTGTTGGGGTGAGGAGTGAGTTGGAGGTTGGGGTAAGGGTTGGAGGTTAGGAGGTTGGGGTGTTGGTGGTGACAGTTGGGTTGCAGAATGGGGTGGTGGTTAGGGTGAAGTTTGGGTTGGAGGTTGGGATTGGGTTGAAGGTTTGGGTGAGGCATGAGTTGGATGTTGGGTTAAGGGTTGAGTTGGAGGTGAGGGTTTAGTTGGAGGTGGGGGTGAGGGTTGAGGTTGGGGGTAAGGGTTGAGGGGGTGGTGGTGACAGTTGGGTTGCAAAATGGGGTGGTGGATAGAGTGAGGTTTGGATTGGGTTGAGGGTCGGGATGTGGGTGAGGGTCTAGCCGTAGTATGGGGTGGTGGTTAGGGTGAGGTCTGGGTTGGAGGTTGGGGTGAGGAGTTAGTTGGAGGTTGGGGTGGGGGTCAGGGTTGGGTTGCAGAATGGGGTGGTGGTTAGGATGTGGTTTGGATTGAAGGTTGGGATTGGGGTGAGGGTTGGAGGTTGGGGTAAGGGTTGGGTTACTGCACCACAGCTGTCACATCAGGCCCACTGCAGAGCTCAGAGCATTGATAATCAGATTTTTTCTATAAGGACCCTTTAAAAGCTGCAGGAAAGTTAAGTGATTCCAGGTGTAACTAGTTGATGCCTGATCACTGCTGGAGGTCATATATTAGGAAGACTTGGAGCTGAGAGATCTGGTCATTACAACCGGTCCTATGAACAGGGAGATATTTTACTGTCCCTGACCCACTTTTTTAAGTGTTAATGTTATTCAGATCCTCCTCAGAAGATATGGATTGAGGCTCCTCCTTTGAACGCTCATTTTCGGGCTGGAACACGTGTAAAGATGACTTGTCTGTCCAGTGGCGGTCACCCGGCACCTCGACTTACCTGGCTTAAGGTGAAAAGATTCTTAGAGGTTTTTGATGCTCTTCTATGAAGCATCTGACTCCATGTTGGGGGGTGGGATTTACTTTACTTTTATCTCCAGGATAAGAAACCAGTGTCGGAGGGGAGAACTATATCTGCAGGAAAGATCGTTTCCAGGGAGATCACCATCGAAACAGTGCCGAGCGACAACCAGGCAACTTACCGCTGCAATGCCACCAATGACGGGAAGAAAATATTGAGCGCCACCACCAAGCTTCACATCCAGTGTGAGTCTCCTGCTTCTACAGGACGTACCAGATATGGACCATGTCATTAGAGAGGATCATTGATGGAAATAACAAGGCGGTTACTGGAGTGTCAGAACATGGGGGGCACAGGGGCTCATGAGATGGGAACAGCCACAACAATGCATTTTTGGAATACTTGGTTGGTTTTGTTTTTCTTTTACTTTGTTGGTTCTCAGGTCTCAGGATTTTTCTTCTTATTTAGTTCCTCCAATTGATGTCAAAATCCTAAACCCACCCAAAGATTATAAGCGTGGAAGCACCATCACCCTGGAGTGCAGAACTGGCAGCAGTAACCCAGAATCAACAATATCCTGGATCAAGGATGGAGTCATGTGAGGAGTATAAGCTTTGTGTTTTATACGACTTAGCAAACCACCCAACTAACCTACCAACTACCTAATCAGCCTACCACCAAACCAACCATCCTCCCACCGAACCAAGCACCTGACTGATCCCCCAACAAGTCATCCAACCAGTCATACAACCAACCTGCCATCCAACAACTAACTGACCAGCCAGTCACTCAACAAATCAACCAATTAACCAACCAACCAGCCGCTCTTTCAACATAACACTCAGCCAGCTAACCATCTGAACATCCAACCAGGCAAAAACCTGACTTGCCAGCCAACACAGCCGCTAACTATCCAACACACTAACTAACCACCTAACCAACCCACCACTCAACCTGCCATCCAACAACCAGCCAATCATCAAACCAAGTGACAACCATCAACACTGTCAATTACCCAAGCAACCAACCCCAAACAACCAATCAACTAATCAAACTCCTAACTGATCCCCTAACCAACCCAACAAACTAACCAACCAACTAAGCAAGCAGCCAATCGTCCACCCAACTAAGGAGCTAATAAGATGACATCTTTCTTCATCAGTTTAAATGGAAGAGACCTGGGGATGAGGAATGCAGAACATGGCGGAAAGTCGACCTCCAGCAGCATCACACTAACAGTCTCCTCAGCAGACAACGCAAAACGTGTCTCATGCGAAGCCTACAGCAAAGCCTTGAGTGAGACAGTCAATACCTTCTACAAGCTGAGCGTTCTCTGTGAGTACTACCGGTCTGGTCTACACTCTAATGAGATCAGTGACTGGGATCAGGGTTCTGCACAGGGTAGAGATCAGCAACGTTAGCTGTTAGTCTACGCATGAAGTAAGCGATCAAGAACGCAACGGTATGTGGATATCCAAGAACGAGGAGATGTCTCACCAACCACAGGAGATGGCGAGATCTCCTTAGTATGGTCTGTAAAGAGCAAGCAATGGTCAGAGCAAATATTGTATGTTCTCAGATAACTACACACTTAGTACAATGGGGATCACATGATGATGATGTGGTCACTTAACGATGGTGAGGTTTAGATGATGATGGTTTGGTCACATGATTACGGTGAGGTCAGATGATGATGGTGTGGTTACATGACAATGGTGAGGTCACATGTTGAGTGTCTCCATTTGTGGTGAGGTCACATGATGATATGATGATGGTGAGGTCACATGATATGATGATGGTGAGGTCACATGATGATATGATGACTGTGAGGTCACATGATGATGGTGTTGTCACATGTGTGGTATGGTCACCAGCCACATTGGCCAGCTACATCTAATAGGTGAGTCCCCATAGGTGGAGAATGCTGTAAACATAGACTTGTGTTTTAGTTCCTCCAGAATTCACGGATGAACAGCCAAAGGTTGTCCAGGCGGTGGAGCACGGTGCGGCCCTCATCCCATTATACGTCCGGGCCAACCCTGCCCAGGTCAACTACACCTGGAGTCTACGAGGGCAAATACTGAACCGAGGTGAGGGGGTCTAAAGGGAGAAGGGATGTCCTGGTACCCCAACCTGGAGTTAGAGGACAAGTGATCTGCCCACAGCACCTCCACAGGGGAGATGGAGTATTACATCTTATCAATGGGAAGAGATGCACTCTATGGATCTGGTCTCTGCCATAGTGGCCACTATGGCGGACATCTTCATCTGATGTCAGGAAGGGGTTAAACTAGACGCTTTAGGACCCTATCACGAGGAGCGACATTGTTAGAAGGAGGTTTAGGAGGCGGGCAGAGGAGGAACCCCCAAGGAGAAGCCCTAATCCCTGAACCCCTTGGTTACTATGTAGAAGCCCGATCCCCGTATGTTGGGGTGTCGGGTACGTATGTTGCAGTGTTGGGTAAATATGATGCGATGTCGGAAGGTGTCGGGAACGTATGTTGCGATGTCGGGGTGCCTATGTTGCGGTGTTGGGTACATATGTTGCGGTGTCGGTTAGGTTTGATGAGGTGTCGAGTACATATGATCAGGTGTCGGGTACCTATGTTGCGGTGTCGGGCACGTATGTTGCGGTGTTGGGTACCTATGTTGTGATGTCGGGTACATATGTTGCGATGTCGGGTAGGTATGTTGCGATGTTGGGTACATATGTTGCGGTGTCGGGTAGGTTTGATGAGGTGTCGGGTACCTATGTTGCGGTGTCGGGTAGCTATGTTGCTGTGTCGGGTACCTATGTTGCGTTGTCGGGTACCCCCAAGGAGAAGCCCTAATCCCTGAACCCCTTGGTTACTATGTAGAAGCCCGATCCCCGTATGTTGGGGTGTCGGGTACGTATGTTGCAGTGTTGGGTAAATATGATGCGATGTCGGAAGGTGTCGGGAACGTATGTTGCGATGTCGGGGTGCCTATGTTGCGGTGTTGGGTACATATGTTGCGGTGTCGGTTAGGTTTGATGAGGTGTCGAGTACATATGATCAGGTGTCGGGTACCTATGTTGCGGTGTCGGGCACGTATGTTGCGGTGTTGGGTACCTATGTTGTGATGTCGGGTACATATGTTGCGATGTCGGGTAGGTATGTTGCGATGTTGGGTACATATGTTGCGGTGTCGGGTAGGTTTGATGAGGTGTCGGGTACCTATGTTGCGGTGTCGGGTAGCTATGTTGCTGTGTCGGGTACCTATGTTGCGTTGTCGGGTACCTATGTTGCGGTGTCGGGTAGCTATGTTGCTGTGTCGGGTACCTATGTTGCGTTGTCGGGTACCTATGTTGTGTTGTCGGGTACCTATGTTGCGGTGTCGGGTACATATGCTGCAGTGTTGGCTAGCTATGTTGCGATGTCGGGTACATATGTTGCGGTGTCGGGTAGGTATGTTGCGATCAGGGGTGGATTAACTTTACCATGGGCCCTGGGCTGTTCACTAAGCTTGGGCCCCCCCAACCCACTGTAACTATGGCGGCACTAGCTTTAGTCTTTTTCCTCCATAATGCAGCCTGTAAAGGACCTGTGGGGACATCATTGTCACATAATAAGGCCTTCATTATATTCTCTAATGTTACTGCATTGTCTCCTGGCTGCAGTTTTGCCCTGATTTGTGCAAAATTGTGGTAAAAAGCTGCAGTTTTTTTTGCAAATCATGGCAGAAATGTAACCTGGAGATAATACACCACTGAAAGTATGTCTGTTTGGGGGCCATGGGCCCCTCAGGAGCTCAGGGCCCCAGGTTACCGCCCAAAACGGACCTATTATAATCCACTACTGGTTGCAATGTCGGGTACGTATGTTGCGATGTCGGGTAGATATGTTGCGGTGTCTGGTACATATGTTGCGGTGTCGGGTACATATGTTGCGATGTCGGGTACATATGTTGCGGTGTCGGGTACATATGTTGCGGTGTCGGGCACCTATGTTGCGATGTCGGGCACCTATGTTGCGATGTCGGGTACATATGTTGCGATGTCGGGTACATATGTTGCGGTGTCGGGTACATATGTTGCGGTGTCGGGCACCTATGTTGCGAAGTCGGGCACCTATGTTGCGAAGTCGGGCACATATGTTGCGATGTCGGGTACATATGTTGCGTGTCGGGTACATATGTTGCATATGTACATGTGTTGGGTGACGGCGTGATGCATTATTCAGGATACCGCACTCCCTTAATAAAACATTTGCTTTGTAGCCCCGAGGCGTCACATTCTCGGCTGCGGCCAGACATACCGGCTTGGTGTCTACAAAGGGAGGTGCAAGGGTGACATCTGGAGGCTGCAATGTGGTATTACACCTGATAATAGTGCTATATGTATCTGACCGTGGCTGTGGCGAGGTACAATGCTGAGGGACCCTGATCTGGCCCTATGTTATTTCTGCAGATGGCGCTCACAGACATCACCTGAAAGGAGCCGGCTCCCTGGAGATCTGGAATGTCAGCCGAGCCGACTCTGGAGTATACAGCGTATCCTGTGAGAACAAGGAGGGGAAGAACAGCACCACGGTGCAGCTGGATGTTCACTGTAAGAGACAACGCGGTGTGCACCGTGCCGTAGTAACATCCCATGTAATTGTTCCATCAGCCAATGGACAGCCTGACAGATAATTACCCAGAGAGCATTGCTCTGTAATGACGTTACTGTGGATCCAGTCAGCCCTATAAGAACAGGTAGCACAGCCCGTCATCAGTAGTCATAGTCAGTAATAGTGCCGCCATACACCATTATTAATCATAGTCAGTAATAGTGCTGCCATACACCATTAGTAATCATAGTCAGTAATAGTGCTGCCATACATCATTACTAGTCATAGCCACCTGTCAGTAATAGTGCTGCCATACACCATTACTAGTCATAGTCACCTGTCAGTAATTCGATTCGCCCTCCCACATCCCCTGGCGCTTTTTCCAGCCAATAAACATGCAGGGGGAGGGACAGACCCTAGGAGTAGGCAGGACTTAAAAAAAAAACAACCTGTAACTGTGATTGGCTGGCTAAACCATGTGACTTCCTGAATGAAAGAATAGTGATTTCAGATTTGTGTCACTTGCTGGTTGGAACTAGAGAGGGACAGACTGTAAAGCAGGGAGAGGAAGGTTTTAGGTGAAGTTAGGTAGGAAGGGACCCTCAAAAGCCTTTGTTAGGGCTAAAGGTATAAAAAGAGACATTTACAAGCTGTTGTGAGACAGGCAGTGTGTATACACTGTATAAGCTGTTGTGAGACAGGCAGTGTGTATACTGTATAAGCAGTTATGAGACAGGCAGTGTGTATACACTGTATAAGCTGTTGTGAGACAGGCAGTGTGTATACACTGTATAAGCTGTTGTGAGACAGGCAGTGTGTATACACTGTATAAGCTGTTGTGAGACAGGCAGTGTGTATACACTGTATAAGCTGTTGTGAGACAGGCAGTGTGTATACACTGTATAAGCTGTTGTGAGACAGGCAGTGTGTATACACTGTATAAGCTGTTGTGAGACAGGCAGTGTGTATACACTGTATAAGCTGTTGTGAGACAGGCAGTGTGTATACACTGTATAAGCTGTTGTGAGACAGGCAGTGTGTATACACTGTATAAGCTGTTGTGAGACAGGCAGTGTGTATACACTGTATAAGCTGTTGTGAGACAGGCAGTGTGTATACACTGTATAAACTGTTGTGAGACAGGCAGTGTGTATACACTGTATAAGCTGTTGTGAGACAGGCAGTGTGTATACACTGTATAAGCTGTTGTGAGACAGGCAGTGTGTATACTGTATAAGCTGTTGTGAGACAGGCAGTGTGTATACACTGGTTAAGCTGTTGTGAGACAGGCAGTGTGTATACTGTATAAGCTGTTGTGAGACAGGCAGTGTGTATACACTGTATAAGCTGCTGTGAGACAGTCAGTGTGTATACTGTATAAGCTGTTGTGAGACAGGCAGTGTGTATACGCTGTATAAGCTGTTGTGAGACAGGCAGTGTGTATACACTGTATAAGCTGTTGTGAGACAGGCAGTGTGTATACCACCTCGGCCATGCATCCAGTGAAGGTGTTGACTAGCCCTTTAATTCGATTATTTTCAATATCAATTCGATATCTGGTATACGGCTGTATACTGTGAGTGTGTGATAATAGCTCTTATCTTGCTCCTACTGATTTGGCTGTCGCCGCCGCAGCTGGGACCAGGCATGGTCGTGTCTGTTAATGGCCGTAACTTGGTGGCAGCTCTGGAGCTCATTGCCGTTCATTGCCTAATTTGGTGGTACAGCGCTTTTTAAAGGCCTACCCCGACCTGCTGGAGCTACTGGTGAGGGTATGGCGTCTGTGCGCCCACTTTCGGAAGTCCACCGTGGCACCTGCTAGCCTTAAAGGGTCACTGTCGTTTATTTTTTTCAAAAATCAATAGTACAGGAGGTATTAAGAAACTTTGTAATTGGGGTTATTAGCCAAGAAATGCATTTTTATCATGAAAAAACAGTTTGAAGCTCTCCCCCCTGTCTTCATGGCTTGCCTATGGAGAGGGGAGGGGTCAAGAGAGATGAGGCACCAAAACAGGACAACAAAGAGTTAATCTACAGTTAATCACTTAGCTATCTCCTCTGACAGTCAGCACTGTCCTTTCTGACCTCTGAATACTGCTGTCACCCACCTCTGTGTTGTGTAATCCTGTGTTCTCGGCTCTCTGCTGCCGACTAAAGGCCCAATTCCACGGAATGATTATCGTTCATAAACACGCTCCAACGATCGCTCGCTATCGATTTTTTTTGTAAGAGAACGATAACACATAACACGTGGGAACATGAACGATGTATGTAGTGTAACGATTATTTTGCGGTCGTTACATGGTCGCTTAAAACGTTCGCCTGGGTGATCATGACCATACGACACACCTACTTTTTTTTAAACCTTTTTACGAACGACTGAAAGATTTCTAATTTTATGAAACGATTAGTGAATTATCTTTCAAAGACCAATGATTTTTTTTCCGACATGCTGAAAAACAATTTTGATCTGTCCGATCACTGGTTTATTCTCTCTGATCACTGGTTTATTCTGTCCGATCACTGGTTTATTCTCTCTGATCACTGGTTTATTCTGTCCGATCACTGGTTTATTCTGTCCGATCACTGGTTTATTCTGTCTGATCACTGGTTTATTCTGTCCGATCACTGGTTTATTCTCTCTGATCACTGGTTTATTCTCTCTGATCACTGGTTTATTCTGTCTGATCACTGGTTTATTCTCTCTGATCACTGGTTTATTCTCTCTGATCACTGGTTTATTCTGTCCGATCACTGGTTTATTCTGTCCGATCACTGGTTTATTCTGTCCGATCACTGGTTTATTCTCTCTGATCACTGGTTTATTCTCTCTGATCACTGGTTTATTCTCTCTGATCACTGGTTTATTCTGTCCGATCACTGGTTTATTCTGTCCGATCACTGGTTTATTCTCTCTGATCACTGGTTTATTCTTTCTGATCACTGGTTTATTCTGTCCGATCACTGGTTTATTCTCTCTGATCACTGGTTTATTCTCTCTGATCACTGGTTTATTCTCTCCGATCACTGGTTTATTCTCTCCGATCACTGGTTTATTCTCTCTGATCACTGGTTTATTCTCTCTGATCACTGGTTTATTCTCTCTGATCACTGGTTTATTCTCTCTGATCACTGGTTTATTCTGTCCGATCACTGGTTTATTCTGTCCGATCACTGGTTTATTCTCTCTGATCACTGGTTTATTCTGTCCGATCACTGGTTTATTCTGTCCGATCACTGGTTTATTCTCTCTGATCACTGGTTTATTCTCTCTGATCACTGGTTTATTCTCTCCGATCACTGGTTTATTCTCTCCGATCACTGGTTTATTCTCTCCGATCACTGGTTTATTCTCTCTGATCACTGGTTTATTCTGTCCGATCACTGGTTTATTCTGTCCGATCACTGGCTTATTCTCTCTGATCACTGGTTTATTCTCTCTGATCACTGGTTTATTCTCTCTGATCACTGGTTTATTCTCTCTGATCACTGGTTTATTCTGTCTGATCACTGGTTTATTCTCTCTGATCACTGGTTTATTCTCTCCGATCACTGGTTTATTCTCTCCGATCACTGGTTTATTCTGTCTGATCACTGGTTTATTCTCTCTGATCACTGGTTCATTCTCTCTGATCACTGGTTTATTCTGTCCGATCACTGGTTTATTCTCTCTGATCACTGGTTTATTCTCTCTGATCACTGGTTTATTCTCTCTGATCACTGGTTTATTCTCTCCGATCACTGGTTTATTCTCTCTGATCACTGGTTTATTCTCTCTGATCACTGGTTTATTCTGTCCGATCACTGGCTTATTCTCTCTGATCACTGGTTTATTCTCTCTGATCACTGGTTTATTCTCTCTGATCACTGGTTTATTCTCTCCGATCACTGGTTTATTCTGTCTGATCACTGGTTTACTCTCTCCGATCACTGGTTTATTCTGTCTGATCACTGGTTTACTCTCTCCGATCACTGGTTTATTCTGTCTGATCACTGGTTTACTCTCTCCGATCACTGGTTTATTCTGTCTGATCACTGGTTTACTCTCTCCGATCACTGGTTTATTCTGTCTGATCACTGGTTTACTCTCTCCGATCACTGATTTATTCTGTCCAATCACTGGTTTATTCTCTCTGATCACTGGTTTATTCTGTCTGATCACTGGTTTATTCTCTCCGATCACTGGTTTATTCTGTCTGATCACTGGTTTATTCTCTCTGATCACTGGTTCATTCTCTCTGATCACTGGTTTATTCTGTCTGATCACTGGTTTATTCTCTCTGATCACTGGTTCATTCTCTCTGATCACTGGTTTATTCTGTCTGATCACTGGTTTATTCTGTCCGATCACTGGTTTATTCTCTCTGATCACTGGTTTATTCTCTCTGATCACTGGTTTATTCTGTCCGATCACTGGTTTATTCTGTCCGATCACTGGTTTATTCTGTCCGATCACTGGTTTATTCTCTCTGATCACTGGTTTATTCTGTCCGATCACTGGTTTATTCTGTCCGATCACTGGTTTATTCTCTCTGATCACTGGTTTATTCTCTCTGATCACTGGTTTATTCTCTCTGATCACTGGTTTATTCTCTCCGATCACTGGTTTATTCTCTCTGATCACTGGTTTATTCTCTCCGATCACTGGTTTATTCTGTCCGATCACTGGCTTATTCTCTCTGATCACTGGTTTATTCTCTCTGATCACTGGTTTATTCTCTCTGATCACTGGTTTATTCTCTCCGATCACTGGTTTATTCTGTCTGATCACTGGTTTACTCTCTCCGATCACTGGTTTATTCTCTCTGATCACTGATTTATTCTGTCCGATCACTGGTTTATTCTCTCTGATCACTGGTTTATTCTGTCTGATCACTGGTTTATTCTGTCTGATCACTGGTTTATTCTGTCTGATCACTGGTTTATTGTCTCCGATCACTGGTTTATTCTCTCTGATCACTGGTTTATTCTGTCTGATCACTGGTTTATTCTCTCCGATCACTGGTTTATTCTGTCTGATCACTGGTTTATTCTCTCTGATCACTGGTTCATTCTCTCTGATCACTGGTTTATTCTGTCTGATCACTGGTTTATTCTGTCCGATCACTGGTTTATTCTCTCTGATCACTGGTTTATTCTCTCTGATCACTGGTTTATTCTGTCCGATCACTGGTTTATTCTGTCCGATCACTGGTTTATTCTCTCTGATCACTGGTTTATTCTGTCTGATCACTGGTTTATTCTGTCTGATGACTGGTTTTCATGGACCCCCCCGACTTCACCTGCGGAGTTCTGTCTGGCCACTTCATGGTTGTGTTGGTTCTCTCTGTGACGCACGGGTCTTCCGGCCAGTCGGTGCTTTGTGTTCAGATGCCGGTGGTTGGAGATCGCCGGGGGGGGGGGGTCCCATTGTATTCTGGCCTCCTATATACCACCCCAGCCTGTATACTCCTTGTGTTAGGATAGGGACAGGTCAGTCCTGCACTGGCATCCGCCCCGCTGTCCCTGCCTACTTACCTCAGATGCTATAGGCAGCTATGGACGTCCATGATCTCATCAAAGTGCAACCCAGAACACAATGAGACAATACACAACACACAGGCCAGGACTGAGGGGAAGATACTTACAGTATGGAGCCCGGGGTCCCAGAAGTGATTGCTGCTGAGGCTCCAGGTGCGGCCCAGGAGCTGACTGGTGCGTCCGCTGTCAGACAATCCTCACATATAACAAACACCTCATGCCAGGGAGGCCGGCGTGCCCAGAATTCTGGCTGCTAGGGACACCGTCAGCGACCCCCAGCAACCGGCCCAGCAGTTACTATAGACACCGCCGGCATCTCTAGACGTCCGACCACATGTTCCAGCAGAGCCAGGTGCCGAGCACACGGCCCGGACCCCGACACCTTGCTGGTTATTGAGCTAGTCTCTGCCCGCTTGTACTGTAGCTGTTTATATATCTGATTCTGATCTTTTGGCTTTGGCTCCCTGACTCCCCCTGTTTGCAGCCTCCATCTTACCGCCTGACTCCCCCTGTTTGCAGCCTCCATCTTACCGCCTGACTCTCCGTTTGCAGCCTCCATCTTACCGCCTGACTCCCCCTGTTTGCAGCCTCCATCTTACTGCCTGACTTTAGGTTCTGATTTTGTACTTCCGCTGCCCGCTGTTGCTGACCCGATTTGTCCACACTGAACTATTGTGTTTGTTTGTCTGTCCATGTTTTGTGTACTGTGGTGTCCCACCACAGGTGTTGCTATTGGTTACACCTTTCGTAAAAGCCTGTACTTATTGTACACAAGTGGTAGTAAGTAGTGATAAAGTTTCACCACTAGATGTCGCTGTTATAGATGTATGTACTCAGATGCTGCACGGCTGAAGTGTGTAAAGGGTTATTGTTTGTTTGTATGTCACATGTATCTGTGAACCTATAGGAATCTTTTCTTCTTCTCTCCTATCATCTCTCTCTTTATTTCTTCTGTTGCACTCTTCACCCACTCACAGCGTATCTTAGATACGCTGGGGAAGGAAGTCACATGGGTAGAGGAGGTGCATGAGACTTTCGTGTTGGACATTGTAGAGGAAGGACGCAAGCTAGACAGCTCTCTACAGTGGTCCTCTCTGGGCCCTGACCCTCTGCCAGGTCCCAGTACTCTCAGGAGTTCAGTCTTAGTCAGGTCACCATATGGGTAGGACGTAAGACAGGACACGGCTAGTAGTTTCTTCTCTATTTTACACAACACTATGCAATGTTAAACCCCTACAGGAGAGGACAAGTCAGAGACAACCTCAACCCACGCTGTGGACTAGGAGAGTCACAGAGCAGGACAGTATCCAGAGACCGCAGTGAGCTAGGAACTGATCTGGATAGAGCAAAGTTGCTAAGAGCCTAGGAACCCTATCTCACAGCGCAGGTGACAGCAGGGAACCCTCAGCATTCCGCTCATCCCATTTAACAGGGTCTGGGGCCTTGTGTCGCCCTCATAAGACCGGTCCCCCAACACTGGTGGGCATTAGGTGGTGCAAAGACCCAAAGGTCAATACACGGACACAAGTATTCTCTTCTTCTTCTAAGTATTCTTCTACCTCATCCTCCAACATCCCGGCAGAGCACAATACTACTTGGGTTGGGACTCTCACGACATCCTACTCTCTGCTGCTCTGATTTTTTGTATTTTTCTGCACGCTAATCAGTCAGCACGACTGTCCTCACTGTATCCCGATCACAGATCTGGTTGTTGTATTGTCAAGTGCTTTCTCAAGAGAAACATAATCTGTCAAGTGAAGGTTGTATTATCTGCTGCACACAAGTACTTTCCAAGTAAAAACAAGATTACTTATGATTCTTCGCCCCGCTCCGACACAGTGTACACTACAACCTTAGGACACTTCCCCTTCTGTGGGCCAACCGTGATATCATCCCAGGGGACCCCGTAGCAGCCCGGCAGGACACTGTCCACAGGGGAACAAAGTTTAACTGGCACTCTAAACTAAAAGCAGGTGTGCCACCATACCTGTGTGCCCAACCGCCACTGGCGTCACAACATAACATCACTGTGCCCGACTGTATCTCGGCCAACCACCATAGAACTGGCGTCACACCTCAACATCTAGCAAGTAACCGGCCGCTCCTCTGACATAACATCCCAGGGGGTCAGCACAGTACCACCTATACCAGAGCAGGAACCGTCCTCGTGGTTGTCCATAGCCGCCTAGGGCTTTCAGTGGCAGGTAGGCAGGGACAATGGGCGAGAACAGCGCAGGGCTCACTGTCCGTGTCTTTATGTCTATTCCACCCGTTGCCACTGACCGTACATAACACCCTTGTTCCCTGGATTTGCTTCTTTATCAGCATTATAATTGCTTGTGTGTTGATGAGGTTTTCTTCTTCCCCCACAGATTCTCCGTCCATTCGCAGCCTCGTTGACCCCACAGAAGTGGATTTGGGGGGGAGAGCAGAGCTTGTGTGCATTGCCGATGCCAATCCTGTTCGTGACGCCATGTTCCAGTGGAGATGGCTGGTATGGCGCCCTCTAGAGCCTTCATCTTTTTTCTTTAGACCCCAACCTGTGGCTGCTGCAAAACGACAACTCCGACTGTGTGCAGCAACCTGCCCGGACATTAGCTGGGAGCGAGGTCAGCCGTATGGCTGGGCCTTGTGGTGTCCATCCGGTGTGGGGTGCACATGATCACCATCCACATCTACATCCTAGAATCGAGGCAACTACATGTGAACACTGGTGGAAATGGGGATTTGAATCACTGTCTCTATGACAACAGCGTCAGAGGTGTATTCACCTCAGGCTTTTGGCCTGTAGACAAGAGTCATCAGACCTGAACACAGACTCTTTGTGTCCTTCTTACTAACAGGGAGACGAGGAAAGAGACTTGTCTGGTCTTGAAAGGCAAGTCAATGGTGTCACCGGACGACTCATTATCAGCGACGCCAAGAGGTCTGATGCCGGGCGCTATGAATGCATGGTGGATAATGGAATCCCCCCTCCCGTCAAGGCTGATGCCCGCCTTGTTGTGCGCTGTAAGTAAGATCTCCTAGGGCCACTGACCATCCTAACCTTCATAGACCAGATCCCTCGGACGCCACTGACCATCCTAACCTCCATAGACCAGATCCCTCGGACGCCACTGACCATCCTAAACTCCATAGACCAGATCCCTCGGAGGCCACTGACCATACTAACCTCCATAGATCAAATCCCTCCGGACCACTGACCATACTAACCTCCATAGACCAGATCCCTCAGAGGCTACTGACCATCTTAATCTCCATTGACCAGATCCCTTGGAGATCACTGACCATACTAATCTCCATAGACCAGATCCCTCAGGACAACTGACCATCCTAATCTCCATAGACCAGATCCCTTGGATGCCACTGACCATACTAATCTCCATAGACCAGATCCCTTTGGACCACTGACCATATTAATATCCATAGACCAGATCCCTCCAGACCACTAACCATACTAATCTCCATAGACCAGATCCCTCTGGGCCACTGACCATACTAATCTCCATAGACCAGATCCCTTGGAGGCCACTGATTATACTAATCTCCATAGACCAGATCCCTCGGAGGCCACTGACCATACTAATCTCCATATGCCAGATCCCTCGGAGGCCACTAACCATACTAATCTCCATATGCCAGATCCCTCCGGACCACTGACCATACTAATCTCCATAGACCAGATCCCTCGGAGGCCAATGACCATACTAATCTCCACAGACCAGATCCCTTGGAGGCCACTGACCATACTAATCTCCATATGCCAGATCCCTCCGGACCACTGAACATACTAATCTCCATAGACCAGATCCCTTTGGACCACTGACCATATTAATCTCCATAGACCAGATCCCTCCAGACCACTAACCATACTAATCTCCATAGACCAGATCCCTCTGGGTCACTGACCATACTAATCTCCATAGACCAGATCCCTTGGAGGCCACTGATTATACTAATCTCCATAGACCAGATCCCTCCGGACCACTGACCATACTAATCTCCATAGACCAGATCCCTTGGGGGCCACTGACCATACTAATCTCCATATGCCAGATCCCTCCGGACCACTGAACATACTAATCTCTATAGACAAGATCACTCTGGATCACTGACCATACTAATCTCCATAGACCAGATCCCTCCAGACCACTTACCATACTAATCTCCATAGACCTGATCCCTCCGGACCACTGACCATACTAATCTCCATAGACCAGCCCCCCCTGCCCACCCACTGGAGCTGGCCCCTTCCTTCCTTCCCCCCTTCCCCGCTCCTTGTCCCCCACATTGTTGTCCAATCCTTGTTTCTTGCAGTTAAGCCAGAGATAGAGAAAGGCGTTCACCTCGGCAAAGTGGCCGTTCCTGGAGACGGGAAATCCTCAACGGGTCTCGAATGTAAAGCTGAGGGGATCCCAAACGTGGCCTTCAGCTGGGCGAAGAATGGCATCACTCTGGACTTGGCTAACCCCAGGTATCTAGACCTGTCATGGTGATAGGCAACGCGTTTCTGTCTTACCGTTTTACCGTCCTGTCTGTGATGGATAACTGGGGCGTCACTGTCCTGTCTGTGATGGATAACTGGGGCGTCACTGTCCCGTCTGTGATGGATAGCTGGGCCGTCACCGTCCTGTCCGTGATGGATAGCTGGGCCGTCACCGTCCTGTCTGTGATGGATAACTGGGCCGTCACTGTCCTGTCCGTCAATCTTCCCGCTCTGTAGACCATTATCGAGGTTTAGGTTCCAGTAATTAGAGTGGTGATGGGGCTGGGCCCTCACCTGGAGGCCCTTTATATGGGAGTTACATATACAGTGACCAGTGTTGGGACTAGACCTGGATCTGCAGTCCCTGATTGCCATACTGCCAGGTTGTGTAGTGCAGGGTTTAGGGTGGGAGACCCTAAAGAGATAGTACTGCAAGGGGCAAATTAAGAAAAGGCAAGTAGCTGCTCCTGTTCTAGGGCCACACGCTGCCGCAGGGCCAGTGCTGAAGAGAAGCCCAGGGGGCCCAAGCAGGACGGAGCCCCAGCAGGGAGGGAAGTGGGTATGGGATGAGGAGCGCCTCCCCGCAGGAGTAGCAGCTAGATAAGTCAGCACCGGCCGAGAGTACAGCCGTACAAGTGTGCGTACCCTGCCGTGTATGGTGTCCTGCTGCTGTGTACGATGTCCTGGTCAATAGGGCAGCTGCTGTGTACACTGTCCTGCTGTTGTGTACAGTGTCCTGCTGTTGTATACGGTGTCCTGCTGTTGTCTATGGTGTCCTGGTCAGTATGGCAGCTGCCGTGTACGGTGTCCTGGTCAGTATGGCAGCTGCTGTGTACGGTGTCCTGGTCAGTATGGCAGCTGCCGTGTACGGTGTCCTGGTCAGTATGGCAGCTGCCGTGTACGGTGTCCTGGTCAGTATGACAGCTGCCGTGTACGGTGTCCTGGTCAGTATGGCAGCTGCCGTGTACGGTGTCCTGGTCAGTATGGCAGCTGCCGTGTACGGTGTCCTGGTCAGTATGGCAGCTGCCGTGTACGGTGTCCTGGTCAGTATGGCAGCTGCCGTGTACGGTGTCCTGGTCAGTATGGCAGCTGCCGTGTACGGTGTCCTGGTCAGTATGGCAGCTGCCGTGTACGGTGTCCTGGTCAGTATGGCAGCTGCCGCGTACGGTGTCCTGGTCAGTATGGCAGATGCCGACCGTGTACGGTGTCCTGGTCAGTATGGCAGCTGCCGTGTGCGGTGTCCTGGTCAGTATGGCAGCTGCTGTGCTCTCCTCTATAGATTCTCTAGATTTCTTCTTTCTCTAGATTCCTCAGGTATTCGGTGAAGACGTCTCACGAGTTGTGGATCCACAGGAGCACGCTGATCATTGCCAATGTGAGCGCGGTGCACGATTACGCCATCTTTACCTGCACAGCGACCAATGCTCTGGGAGTGGACAGCTTCTCTATCCAGCTTGTCAGCACCAGTAAGGCGACATTGCTGTCATCTGTCATATTGTCAGAAAGAGAAGACAAAAGAATGGAGGGTATAGAAAAACTCTGAGCACGCCAAAATCTCATAAAATAGCCCGCAGGCTGCTGTGTACCGTGTCCTGGTCAGTATGGCAGCCTGCACGCTGCTGTGTACGGTGTCCTGGTCAGTATGGCAGCTGCTGTGTACGGTGTCCTGGTCAGTATGGCAGCTGCTGTGTACGGTGTCCTAGTCAGTATGGCAGCTGCCGTGTAGGGTGTCCTGGTCAGTATGGCAGCTGCCGTGTACGGTGTCCTGGTCAGTATTGCAGCTGCTGTGTACGTTGTCCTGGTCAGTTTGGCAGCTGCTGTGTACGGTGTCCTGGTCAGTATGGCAGCTGCTGTGTACGGTGTCCTGGTCAGTTTGGCAGCTGCCGTGTACGGTGTCCTGGTCAGTATGGCAGCTGCTGTGTACGGTGTCCTAGTCAGTATGGCAGCTGCCGTGTAGGGTGTCCTGGTCAGAATGGCAGCTGCCGTGTAGGGTGTCCTGGTCAGTATGGCAGCTGCCGTGTACGGTGTCCTGGTCAGTATTGCAGCTGCTGTGTACGTTGTCCTGGTCAGTTTGGCAGCTGCTGTGTACGGTGTCCTGGTCAGTATGGCAGCTGCTGTGTACGGTGTCCTGGTCAGTTTGGCAGCTGCCGTGTACGGTGTCCTGGTCAGTATGGCAGCTGCTGTGTACGGTGTCCTGGTCAGTATGGCAGCTGCTGTGTACGGTGTCCTGGTCAGTATGGCAGCTGCCCCGTACTGTGTCCTGGTCAGTATGGCAGCTGCTGTGTACGGTGTCCTGGTCAGTTTGGCAGCTGCCGTGTACGGTGTCCTGGTCAGTATGGCAGCTGCTGTGTACGGTGTCCTGGTCAGTATGGCAGCTGCTGTGTACGTTGTCCTGGTCAGTATGGCAGCTGCCGTGTACGGTGTCCTGGTCAGTATTGCAGCTGCTGTGTACGTTGTCCTGGTCAGTTTGGCAGCTGCTGTGTACGGTGTCCTGGTCAGTATGGCAGCTGCCGTGTACGGTGTCCTGGTCAGTATGGCAGCTGCCGTGTAGGGTGTCCTGGTCAGTATGGCAGCTGCCGTGTACGGTGTCCTAGTCAGTATGGCAGCTGCCGTGTAGGGTGTCCTGGTCAGTATGGCAGCTGCCGTGTACGGTGTCCTGGTCAGTATTGCAGCTGCTGTGTACGTTGTCCTGGTCAGTTTGGCAGCTGCTGTGTACGGTGTCCTGGTCAGTATGGCAGCTGCTGTGTACGGTGTCCTGGTCAGTTTGGCAGCTGCCGTGTACGGTGTCCTGGTCAGTATGGCAGCTGCTGTGTACGGTGTCCTAGTCAGTATGGCAGCTGCCGTGTAGGGTGTCCTGGTCAGAATGGCAGCTGCCGTGTAGGGTGTCCTGGTCAGAATGGCAGCTGCCGTGTAGGGTGTCCTGGTCAGTATGGCAGCTGCCGTGTACGGTGTCCTGGTCAGTATTGCAGCTGCTGTGTACGTTGTCCTGGTCAGTTTGGCAGCTGCTGTGTACGGTGTCCTGGTCAGTTTGGCAGCTGCTGTGTACGGTGTCCTGGTCAGTTTGGCAGCTGCTGTGTACGGTGTCCTGGTCAGTATGGCAGCTGCTGTGTACGGTGTCCTGGTCAGTATGGCAGCTGCTGTGTACGTTGTCCTGGTCAGTATGGCAGCTGCCGTGTACGGTGTCCTGGTCAGTATTGCAGCTGCTGTGTACGTTGTCCTGGTCAGTTTGGCAGCTGCCGTGTACGGTGTCCTGGTCAGTATGGCAGCTGCCGTGTACGGTGTCCTGGTCAGTATGGCAGCTGCCGTGTACGGTGTCCTGGTCAGTATGGCAGCTGCTGTGTACGGTGTCCTGGTCAGTTTGGCAGCTGCCGTGTACGGTGTCCTGGTCAGTATGGCAGCTGCCGTGTACGGTGTCCTGGTCAGTTTGGCAGCTGCTGTGTACGGTGTCCTGGTCAGTATGGCAGCTGCCGTGTACGGTGTCCTGGTCAGTTTGGCAGCTGCCGTGTACGGTGTCCTGGTCAGTAGCACCCTCCACTCTACTTGTTAGCAGTGCCCACTACGCTCCTAAGTTATCTGTCGTATTGTGGTGGTTGTGTCCATAGTCCCCAGGTGTCGGCACCCTCCATACCGGTCAGCTGAGATCCTGTCATGTGACCTGTATGTGACAGCGTACCGCCATGACGCCTCAGTGATGCCACCGGGTTACACCTTCTGTCTTACTCAGGTCGGCCTGATCCCCCCACTGATCTGAAGATCCTGAGCGTCACCCACAACTCAGTGACCCTGGGATGGAAGGAGGGCTTCGATGGAGGGGTGGAGCAGCAATTCAGAGTCAGGTGCGTGGAATTGTCTGACTATAGATGATGATACTCTGCTTTCCACAGACCCTGAGCGGCAGATACAGCTTCACTGTTCTATATTACACTATTCTATTATTCTATATATTGTTATTCCTCCTGTTAAAGTCCAGTGAATTTTTTTTTAAACTGTTGTATTGCCCCCCAAAAGTTATAGAAATCCCCAATATGCACTTATTACGGGAAATACTTCGGCCTAGTTTACATCTATTAGTTGCATCCGTTTCCGTTTTTTTCTGTAGATATTGACCACAACTGTTGTCATCGGGTTTTCTATCCGTTTCTGTCAGAGATATCAGTGTCATATAGGTTTATTTCATCGGTTGTCATTAGTTTTCGCCTATAGGGCATTAGAGGGGGCGACCTCTATAGGGGGCAGCAGCACACCGGAGCCCTCTATCTTGGGCAGCAGGACTTGGGGATATCCCCTATAGCAGGGGTAGGGAACCTTGCCTCTCCAGCTGTTGCAAAACTACAACTCCCATTATGCCTGGATAGCTGGAGAGGCAAGGTTCCCTACCCCTGTCCTATAGTGCTGTACTGTAGAGAGGAGCTGGGGGGCTGTCCCCATGTCAGGGTCACAAGGGTTAATGGGAGGGGGGCAGAGACAGGGACTTCTCTATGGAGCGCCAGATGATGCATAATGCATGCGTTTGTACACCGCATGCCTACAACGCTCCATTCACTTTAGTGGATGTGGTGCCGGATAGCTGAGCTGGCCGTACCTCAGAACGTTGCATGTAGCGCTCTGACGTGCAGTCTCTCCGTCGGTCGGGCAGCATCAGTTGTACAACGGATCATCTGAACTGTCCCATTGAAAACAATAGGATCAGTCCAGAGATCGTTTCTCTCCTGTGATTCTTTCCTGCACCAGAGGAAAACGCCGCCGGATATGTGTAAACTCGGCCTTATTAAGGGTTTTTTTCCCTGCACTTACTACTGCATCAAGGCTTCATTTGCTGGATGACACGGTGTTGTCACTTCCTGGATGACATGGTGATGTCACTTCCTGGATGACATGGTGTTGTCACTTCCTGGATGACATGGTGATGTCACTTTTTGGATGACATGGTGTTGTCACTTCCTGGATGACATGGTGATGTCACTTCCTGGATGACATGGTGATGTCACTTCCTGGATAACACGGTGATGTCACTTCCTGGATGACATGGTGATGTCACTTCCTGGATAACATGGTGATGTCACGACTCCCAGAGCTGTGTGGGCTGTGGCTGCTGGAGAGGATGATGGCAGGAGGACACTGAGGGACACAGGGCACTGTAGGGACACTGAGCATCCCTCTGCCATCATCCTCTCCAGCAGCCACAGCCCGCACAGCTCTGGGAGTCATGACATCACCGTGTTATCTAGGAAGTGATATCACTGTGTTATCCAGGAAGTGACGTCACCGTGTTATCCAGGAAGTGACATCACCGTGTTATCCAGGAAGTGACGTCACCGTGTTATCCAGGAAGTGACATCACCGTGTTATCCAGGAAGTGACATCACCGTGTTATCCAGGAAGTGACGTCACCGTGTTATCCAGGAAGTGACATCACCGTGTTATCCAGGAAGTGACATCACCATGTTATCCAGGAAGTGACATCACCGTGTTATCCAGGAAGTGACATCACCGTGTTATCCAGGAAGTGACATCACCATGTTATCAAGGAATTGACATCACCATGTTATCCAGGAAGTGACGTCACCGTGTTATCCAGGAAGTGACGTCACCGTGTTATCCAGGAAGTGACATCACCATGTTATCCAGGAAGTGACATCACCATGTTATCCAGGAAGTGACATCACCATGTTATCCAGGAAGTGACATCACCATGTTATCCAGGAAGTAACATGCAGTAGTAAGTGCAGGGAAAAAAGCTCTTTATAATAAGTGTATATTGGTAATTTGTATAACTTTTGGGGGCAATACAATACTTTAATAAAAATTTTCACTGGACTTCTCCTTTAATGTTACAACTACCACTGATGAGACTCCACCCAACTGTCATAGATGAGACTCCTCCCACCCTCCTGTTATAACTGTCACTGATAAGACTCCGCCCACCCTGATGTTATAACTGGCACTGAGACTCCACCCATCTGTCGTGGATGAGACTCCTCCCACCCTGCTGTTATATCTGTCAGTGATGGGACTCCGCCCAGTTGTCACTGATGAGACTCCACCTCTGTCTTGCAGATATCGGATGAGCGGTGCGGAGAGTTACATGTACGTCGATGTCTTCCCGCCTCAGTCCACAGTCTTCACGATCATCGGGCTGAGGGGCGGCATGCAGTATAACTTCTCGGTCAACGCCGTCAACAAGCTGGGCGATAGCGACTATGCAGATGGCGGAGCGGTACTCACCGTCATCACACAAGGTAGTCACCGACCACATCCTCAGCTCATCCTTAAAGGGGCAGAAAAACTCCTAGCAACCAATCACAGAGCAGCTCTGTTTCCTTTAGTAACCAATTATAATCTCACAAAAACTAACAATTTTACTTTTTAGATGGCTTGAAGAATCTCCTCAAGTGTGTTATGTCTGGGGGGTGGAGCCTGAATGCCCCGCCCCCATGCCCCGCCCCCAAAGCCCTGATCACCTGACGTGTGCAGAGCTTTTATTTGTCTTGTTTTAATTCTCCAGTGGATCCGGATGTGAAGGTCCCCGATGCCGCGCAGCCCCCCGCTCCTGCCCCAGAGGCCGGTGAGTGACTAAGGGGGTCCGCCCTGCCAGACACTGCCATTTCTCCTGTGGTGGCGCTGCAGGGACATTGCCCGCCTCGCCCACATACACTACCCCCTCTGTTACCCATTAGTTAGACCACTCCTCCTTCTCTTCCTTCTCCTCTTCTTCCTCCTCCTCTTCCTTTTCCTCTTTCTCTTCCTCCTCCTCCAGGGACGGCACCCAGGATTAAAGTTTATCTTAAAGGGAAGTCACTGGTAAAGGGGCGCTCTGGAGGTCACTGGTAAAGGGGCGCTCTGGAAGTCACTGGTAAAGGGGCGCTCTGGAGGTCACTGGTAAAGGGGCGCTCTGGAGGTCACTGGTAAAGGGGCGCTCTGGAAGTCACCGGTAAAGGGGCGCTCTGGAAGTCACCGGTAAAGGGGCGCTCTGGAAGTCACCGGTAAAGGGGCGCTCTGGAGGTCACTGGTAAAGGGGCGCTCTGGAGGTCACTGGTAAAGGGGCGCTCTGGAGGTCACTGGTAAAGGGGCGCTCTGGAGGTCACTGGTAAAGGGGCGCTCTGGAAGTCACTGGTAAAGGGGCGCTCTGGAGGTCACTGGTAAAGGGGCGCTCTGGAGGTCACTGGTAAAGGGGCGCTCTGGAAGTCACTGGTAAAGGGGCGCTCTGGAGGTCACTGGTAAGGGGCGCTCTGGAGGTCACTGGTAAAGGGGCTCATTTCAAGCACTATGTATTTCCCTGGAAATGCAAATCTAGTTATTTTCACATACTCCTTTTGAAATCTTTTCTTGCTTTTGACTACTTAATAAAATATTGTTAAAAAAATATATACATAGTGGTATGTGGCCGCCACCTGCTGGGCAGTGTAGTGTAGTGAGTACTGGTATCTATAATACATAGTGGTATGTGGCCGCCACCTGCTGGGCAGTGTAGGTAGTACTGGTATCTATAATACATAGTGGTATGTGGCCGCCACCTGCTGGGCAGTGTAGGTAGTGAGTACTGGTATCTATAATACATAGTGGTATGTGGCCGCCACCTGCTGGGCAGTGTAGGTAGTACTGGTATCTATAATACATAGTGGTATGTGGCCGCCCCCTGCTGGGCAGTGTAGGTAGTGAGTACTGGTATCTATAATACATAGTGGTATGTGGCTGCCACCTGCTGGGCAGTGTAGGTAGTACTGGTATCTATAATACATAGTGGTATGTGGCCGCCCCCTGCTGGGCAGTGTAGGTAGTGAGTACTGGTATCTATAATACATAGTGGTATGTGGCCGCCCCCTGCTGGGCAGTGTAGGTAGTGAGTACTGGTATCTATAATACATAGTGGTATGTGGCCGCCACCTGCTGGGCAGTGTAGGTAGTACTGGTATCTATAATACATAGTGGTATGTGGCTGCCACCTGCTGGGCAGTGTAGTGAGTACTGGTATCTATAATACATAGTGGTATGTGGCTGCCACCTGCTGGGCAGTGTAGTGAGTACTGGTATCTATAATACATAGTGGTATGTGGCTGCCACCTGCTGGGCAGTGTAGTGAGTACTGGTATCTATAATACATAGTGGTATGTGGCTGCCACCTGCTGGGCAGTGTAGTGAGTACTGGTATCTATAATACATAGTGGTATGTGGCTGCCACCTGCTGGGCAGTGTAGTGAGTACTGGTATCTATAATACATAGTGGTATGTGGCTGCCACCTGCTGGGCAGTGTAGGTAGTGAGTACTGGTATCTATAATACATAGTGGTATGTGGCCGCCACCTGCTGGGCAGTGTAGGTAGTACTGGTATCTATAATACATAGTGGTATGTGGCCGCCACCTGCTGGGCAGTGTAGGTAGTACTGGTATCTATAATACATAGTGGTATGTGGCCGCCACCTGCTGGGCAGTGTAGTGAGTACTGGTATCTATAATACATAGTGGTATGTGGCCGCCACCTGCTGGGCAGTGTAGTGAGTACTGGTATCTATAATACATAGTGGTATGTGGCCGCCACCTGCTGGGCAGTGTAGTGAGTACTGGTATCTATAATACATAGTGGTATGTGGCCGCCACCTGCTGGGCAGTGTAGTGAGTACTGGTATCTATAATACATAGTGGTATGTGGCCGCCACCTGCTGGGCAGTGTAGGTAGTACTGGTATCTATAATACATAGTGGTATGTGGCTGCCACCTGCTGGGCAGTGTAGGTAGTGAGTACTGGTATCTATAATACATAGTGGTATGTGGCCGCCACCTGCTGGGCAGTGTAGTGAGTACTGGTATCTATAATACATAGTGGTATGTGGCTGCCACCTGCTGGGCAGTGTAGGTAGTGAGTACTGGTATCTATAATACATAGTGGTATGTGGCCGCCACCTGCTGGGCAGTGTAGGTAGTACTGGTATCTATAATACATAGTGGTATGTGGCCGCCACCTGCTGGGCAGTGTAGGTAGTACTGGTATCTATAATACATAGTGGTATGTGGCCGCCACCTGCTGGGCAGTGTAGTGAGTACTGGTATCTATAATACATAGTGGTATGTGGCCGCCACCTGCTGGGCAGTGTAGGTAGTACTGGTATCTATAATACATAGTGGTATGTGGCCGCCACCTGCTGGGCAGTGTAGTGTAGTGAGTACTGGTATCTATAATACATAGTGGTATGTGGCCGCCACCTGCTGGGCAGTGTAGTGAGTACTGGTATCTATAATACATAGTGGTATGTGGCCGCCACCTGCTGGGCAGTGTAGTGAGTACTGGTATCTATAATACATAGTGGTATGTGGCCGCCACCTGCTGGGCAGTGTAGTGAGTACTGGTATCTATAATACATAGTGGTATGTGGCCGCCACCTGCTGGGCAGTGTAGGTAGTACTGGTATCTATAATACATAGTGGTATGTGGCTGCCACCTGCTGGGCAGTGTAGGTAGTGAGTACTGGTATCTATAATACATAGTGGTATGTGGCCGCCACCTGCTGGGCAGTGTAGGTAGTACTGGTATCTATAATACATAGTGGTATGTGGCCGCCACCTGCTGGGCAGTGTAGTGAGTACTGGTATCTATAATACATAGTGGTATGTGGCTGCCACCTGCTGGGCAGTGTAGGTAGTGAGTACTGGTATCTATAATACATAGTGGTATGTGGCCGCCACCTGCTGGGCAGTGTAGTGAGTACTGGTATCTATAATACATAGTGGTATGTGGCCGCCACCTGCTGGGCAGTGTAGGTAGTGAGTACTGGTATCTATAATACATAGTGGTATGTGGCCGCCACCTGCTGGGCAGTGTAGGTAGTACTGGTATCTATAATACATAGTGGTATGTGGCCGCCACCTGCTGGGCAGTGTAGGTAGTACTGGTATCTATAATACATAGTGGTATGTGGCCGCCACCTGCTGGGCAGTGTAGGTAGTACTGGTATCTATAATACATAGTGGTATGTGGCCGCCACCTGCTGGGCAGTGTAGTGAGTACTGGTATCTATAATACATAGTGGTATGTGGCCGCCACCTGCTGGGCAGTGTAGTGAGTACTGGTATCTATAATACATAGTGGTATGTGGCCGCCACCTGCTGGGCAGTGTAGTGAGTACTGGTATCTATAATACATAGTGGTATGTGGCCGCCACCTGCTGGGCAGTGTAGTGAGTACTGGTATCTATAATACATAGTGGTATGTGGCCGCCACCTGCTGGGCAGTGTAGGTAGTACTGGTATCTATAATACATAGTGGTATGTGGCCGCCACCTGCTGGGCAGTGTAGTGAGTACTGGTATCTATAATACATAGTGGTATGTGGCCGCCACCTGCTGGGCAGTGTAGGTAGTACTGGTATCTATTAATACATAGTGGTATGTGGCTGCCACCTGCTGGGCAGTGTAGGTAGTGAGTACTGGTATCTATAATACATAGTGGTATGTGGCCGCCACCTGCTGGGCAGTGTAGGTAGTACTGGTATCTATAATACATAGTGGTATGTGGCCGCCACCTGCTGGGCAGTGTAGGTAGTACTGGTATCTATAATACATAGTGGTATGTGGCCGCCACCTGCTGGGCAGTGTAGTGAGTACTGGTATCTATAATACATAGTGGTATGTGGCCGCCACCTGCTGGGCAGTGTAGGTAGTACTGGTATCTATAATACATAGTGGTATGTGGCTGCCACCTGCTGGGCAGTGTAGGTAGTGAGTACTGGTATCTATAATACATAGTGGTATGTGGCCGCCACCTGCTGGGCAGTGTAGGTAGTACTGGTATCTATAATACATAGTGGTATGTGGCCGCCACCTGCTGGGCAGTGTAGGTAGTGAGTACTGGTATCTATAATACATAGTGGTATGTGGCCGCCACCTGCTGGGCAGTGTAGGTAGTACTGGTATCTATAATACATAGTGGTATGTGGCTGCCACCTGCTGGGCAGTGTAGGTAGTACTGGTATCTATAATACATAGTGGTATGTGGCCGCCACCTGCTGGGCAGTGTAGGTAGTGAGTACTGGTATCTATAATACATAGTGGTATGTGGCCGCCACCTGCTGGGCAGTGTAGGTAGTGAGTACTGGTATCTATAATACATAGTGGTATGTGGCTGCCACCTGCTGGGCAGTGTAGGTAGTACTGGTATCTATAATACATAGTGGTATGTGGCTGCCACCTGCTGGGCAGTGTAGTGTAGTGAGTACTGGTATCTATAATACATAGTGGTATGTGGCCGCCACCTGCTGGGCAGTGTAGGTAGTGAGTACTGGTATCTATAATACATAGTGGTATATGGCCGCCACCTGCTGGGCAGTGTAGGTAGTACTGGTATCTATAATACATAGTGGTATGTGGCCGCCACCTGCTGGGCAGTGTATATAATGCCAGGAAGCATCAGATTCAGAACATCATTCACAGGAAGAACAAAAAAAAAACCATTAAGTGAACACGGACAAAGATAGAAAATAACTTTTATAAGTTTTGTTTTCCTTGCAGACGGACTCCCGTGGAAGCCGTACTTGTTTGCCGCCATCGGTGCCGGGGGCGCTGTGCTCCTCCTATCTAATGCTGGACTGGTGTTCTGGTTGGTCAGGAGATTTAGAAAGAAGAAGAAAGAAGGTGAGAGAAAACAAAAAAGCCTCAAGTCTTTGATGTCCATTGTTGTTACTAGGAGACTATCAGCAGGCAGGTTGTTTGCTGTTGACTGATCTTGATTTGGTTCTCTGGATGGGCAGCCATCTTCCCAGTAAGAGAATATCACACATCTTACTGTATACAACACATATTAGCCAGAAGAGATCAGTCCTCAGCAGCTTGTTGATGGTTTCCATGCAGAAACTATACAGCACAGAGTGGGTTTCTCCTCTCTTTAATGAGATGTTTTTTCCTCTTCTTCAGGGGACGCCATGAAGAAGGATGAGAGGTAAAAGGTTCATGGTTACAATGTGTTGGGCCTGCAGTACCAGACTCAGCCACGGACAGGAGGGGCGCTGTAAGTAACCAATCCCACCCAGAGTCTGTATAACTCCATGTATCCCCTACAGCTCGCCCCACGGAGCCCTGAACGAGTACGGAGACGGAGAACTGATCAACACACAAGCAAAGAAGACGCTACTGATCGACAGCGGCTCCGAGACCGGCAGCAGCACCTACCAGGTGAGGGGGGTGCGGGGGTAACAGGGGGGGAGAAGGGGGGCAAATGCTAACCATGTGCCCCAATATCTAACACAGGACAGCGGATCAGAATCAGGACTCTATTACTACCCATCCCGGGACTATCAGCCAACACTGTCCCCCCAGTACGAGAGTGCCGAGAGGGGGGACCCCGAATATCACAGCTGGGCAGGTAAATACAGGATCAGGCGAATACTTCTTGTATACAGGGGGCAGTATTATAGTAGTTATATTCCTGTATATAGGAGCAGTATTATAGTAGTTATATTCCTGTATATAGGAGCAGTATTATAGTAGTTATATTCCTGTATATAGGGGGCAGTACTATAGTAGTATATTCCTGTATATAGGAGCAGTATTATAGTAGTTATATTCCTGTATATAGGGGCAGTATTATAGTAGTATATTCCTGTATATAGGAGCAGTATTATAGTAGTATATTCCTGTATATAGGAGCAGTATTATAGTAGTTATATTCCTGTATATAGGAGCAGGATTATAGTAGTTATATCCCTGTATATAGGGGGCAGTATTATAGTAGTTATATTCCTGTATATAGGAGCAGTATTATAGTAGTTATATTCCTGTATATAGGGGCAGTATTATAGTAGTTATATTCCTGTATATAGGAGCAGTATTATAGTAGTTATATTCCTGTATATAGGAGCAGTATTATAGTAGTTATATTCCTGTATATAGGGGCAGTATTATAGTAGTTATATTCCTGTATATAGGAGCAGTATTATAGTAGTATATACCTGTATATAGGAGCAGTATTATAGTAGTTATATTCCTGTATATAGGGGCAGTATTATAGTAGTTATATTCCTGTATATAGGAGCAGTATTATAGTGGTTATATTTCTGTATATAGGAGCAGTATTGTAGTAGTTATATTCCTGTATATAGGGCAGTATTATAGTAGTTATATTCCTGTATATAGGAGCAGTATTATAGTAGTTATATCCCTGTATATAGGAGCAGTATTATAGTAGTTATATTCCTGTATATAGGAGCAGTATTATAGTAGTTATATTCCTGTATATAGGAGCAGTATTATAGTAGTTATATCCCTGTATATAGGAGCAGTATTATAGTAGTATATTCCTGTATATAGGAGCAGTATTATAGTAGTTATATCCCTGTATATAGGAGCAGTATTATAGTAGTATATTCCTGTATATAGGAGCAGTATTATAGTAGTTATATTCCTGTATATAGGAGCAGTATTATAGTAGTTATATTCCTGTATATAGGGAGCAGTATTATAGTAGTATATCCCTGTATATAGGGGGCAGTATTATAGTAGTTATATCCCTGTATATAGGAGCAGTATTATAGTAGTATATTCCTGTATATAGGAGCAGTATTATAGTAGGTATATTCCTGTATATAGGGGCAGTATTATAGTAGTTATATCCCTGTATATAGGAGCAGTATTATAGTAGTTATATCCCTGTATATAGGAGCAGTATTATAGTAGTTATATTCCTGTATATAGGAGCAGTATTATAGTAGTATATTCCTGTATATAGGAGCAGTATTATAGTAGTTATATCCCTGTATATAGGAGCAGTATTATAGTAGTTATATTCCTGTATATAGGAGCAGTATTATAGTTGTATATTCCTGTATATAGGAGCAGTATTATATTAGTTATATTCCTGTATATAGGAGCAGTATTATAGTAGTTATATTCCTGTATATAGGAGCAGTATTATAGTAGTTATATTCCTGTATATAGGAGCAGTATTATAGTAGTTATATTCCTGTATATAGGGGCAGTATTATAGTAGTTATATTCCTGTATATAGGAGCAGTATTATAGTAGTTATATCCCTGTATATAGAGCAGTATTATAGTAGTATATTCCTGTATATAGGGGCAGTATTATAGTAGTTATATCCCTGTATATAGGGGCAGTATTATAGTAGTTATATTCCTGTATATAGGAGCAGTATTATAGTAGTTATATCCCTGTATATAGGAGCAGTATTATAGTAGTTATATCCCTGTATATAGGAGCAGTATTATAGTAGTATATTCCTGTATATAGGAGCAGTATTATAGTAGTTATATTCCTGTATATAGGAGCAGTATTATAGTAGTATATTCCTGTATATAGGGGCAGTATTATAGTAGTTATATCCCTGTATATAGGGAGCAGTATTATAGTAGTTATATCCCCTGTATATAGGGAGCAGTATTATAGTAGTTATATCCCTGTATATAGGAGCAGTATTATAGTAGTTATATTCTTGTATATAGGAGGCAGTATTATAGTAGTATATCCCTGTATATAGGAGCAGTATTATAGTAGTTATATTCCTGTATATAGGAGCAGTATTATAGTAGTTATATCCCTGTATATAGGAGCAGTATTATAGTAGTTATATTCTTGTATATAGGAGGCAGTATTATAGTAGTATATCCCTGTATATAGGAGCAGTATTATAGTAGTTATATTCCTGTATATAGGAGCAGTATTATAGTAGTTATATTCCTGTATATAGGAGCAGTATTATAGTAGTTATATTCCTGTATATAGGAGCAGTATTATAGTAGTATATCCCTGTATATAGGAGCAGTATTATAGTAGTTATATTCCTGTATATAGGGGCAGTATTATAGTAGTTATATTCCTGTATATAGAAGCAGTATTATAGTAGTTATATCCCTGTGTATAGGAGCAGTATTATAGTAGTATATTCCTGTATATAGGAGCAGTATTATAGTAGTTATATTCCTGTATATAGGAGCAGTATTATAGTAGTATATACCTGTATATAGGAGCAGTATTATAGTAGTTATATTCCTGTATGTAGGAACAGTATTATAGTAGTTATATCCCTGTATATTGGAGCAGTATTATAGTAGTATATTCCTGTATATAGGAGCAGTATTATAGTAGTTATATCCCTGTATATAGGAGCAGTATTATAGTAGTATATACCTGTATATAGGAGCAGTATTATAGTAGTTATATTCCTGTATATAGGAACAGTATTATAGTAGTTATATCCCTGTATATTGGAGCAGTATTATAGTAGTATATTCCTGTATATAGGAGCAGTATTATAGTAATATATTCCTGTATATAGGAGCAGTATTATAGTAGTTATATTCCTGTATATAGGAGCAGTATTATAGTAGTTATATTCCTGTATATAGGGGGCAGTATTATAGTAGTTATATCCCTGTATATAGGAGCAGTATTATAGTAGTATATTCCTGTATATAGGGGGCAGTATTATAGTACTTATATCCCTGTATATAGGAGCAGTATTATAGTGGTATATTCCTGTATATAGGAGCAGTATTATAGTAGTATATTCCTGTATATAGGAGCAGTATTATAGTAGTTATATCCCTGTATATAGGAGCAGTATTATAGTAGTTATATCCCTGTATATAGGAGCAGTATTATAGTAGTATATTCCTGTATATAGGAGCAGTATTATAGTAGTTATATTCCTGTATATAGGAGCAGTATTATAGTAGTTATATCCCTGTATATAGGAGCAGTATTATAGTAGTTATATCCCTGTATATAGGAGCAGTATTATAGTAGTATATTCCTGTATATAGGAGCAGTATTATAGTAGTTATATTCCTGTATATAGGAGCAGTATTATAGTAGTATATTCCTGTATATAGGGGCAGTATTATAGTAGTTATATCCCTGTATATAGGGAGCAGTATTATAGTAGTTATATCCCTGTATATAGGGAGCAGTATTATAGTAGTTATATCCCTGTATATAGGAGCAGTATTATAGTAGTTATATTCTTGTATATAGGAGGCAGTATTATAGTAGTATATTCCTGTATATAGGAGCAGTATTATAGTAGTTATATTCCTGTATATAGGAGCAGTATTATAGTAGTTATATCCCTGTATATAGGAGCAGTATTATAGTAGTTATATTCTTGTATATAGGAGGCAGTATTATAGTAGTATATCCCTGTATATAGGAGCAGTATTATAGTAGTTATATTCCTGTATATAGGAGCAGTATTATAGTAGTTATATTCCTGTATATAGGAGCAGTATTATAGTAGTTATATTCCTGTATATAGGAGCAGTATTATAGTAGTATATCCCTGTATATAGGAGCAGTATTATAGTAGTTATATTCCTGTATATAGGGGCAGTATATAGTAGTTATATTCCTGTATATAGAAGCAGTATTATAGTAGTTATATCCCTGTGTATAGGAGCAGTATTATAGTAGTATATTCCTGTATATAGGAGCAGTATTATAGTAGTTATATTCCTGTATATAGGAGCAGTATTATAGTAGTATATACCTGTATATAGGAGCAGTATTATAGTAGTTATATTCCTGTATATAGGAACAGTATTATAGTAGTTATATCCCTGTATATTGGAGCAGTATTATAGTAGTATATTCCTGTATATAGGAGCAGTATTATAGTAGTTATATCCCTGTATATAGGAGCAGTATTATAGTAGTATATACCTGTATATAGGAGCAGTATTATAGTAGTTATATTCCTGTATATAGGAACAGTATTATAGTAGTTATATCCCTGTATATTGGAGCAGTATTATAGTAGTATATTCCTGTATATAGGAGCAGTATTATAGTAATATATTCCTGTATATAGGAGCAGTATTATAGTAGTTATATTCCTGTATATAGGAGCAGTATTATAGTAGTTATATTCCTGTATATAGGTGGGCAGTATTATAGTAGTTATATCCCTGTATATAGGAGCAGTATTATAGTAGTATATTCCTGTATATAGGGGGCAGTATTATAGTACTTATATCCCTGTATATAGGAGCAGTATTATAGTGGTATATTCCTGTATATAGGAGCAGTATTATAGTAGTATATTCCTGTATATAGGAGCAGTATTATAGTAGTTATATCCCTGTATATAGGAGCAGTATTATAGTAGTATATTCTTGTATATAGGAGCAGTATTATAGTAGTTATATCCCTGTATATAGGAGCAGTATTATAGTAGTATATCCCTGTATATAGGAGCAGTATTATAGTAGTATATTCCTGTATATAGGAGCAGTATTATAGTAGTGTATCCCTGTATATAGGAGCAGTATTATAGTAGTTATATTCCTGTATATAGGGGGCAGTATTATAGTAGTATATTCCTGTATATAGGGGGCAGTATTATAGTAGTTATATGCCTGTATATAGGAGCAGTATTATAGTAGTATATTCCTGTATATAGGAGCAGTATTATAGTAGTTATGCGGTCAGTGTGCACAGGGCTGTACTATCACCGCGCTGCTTCTCTCCTGTAGGAGCCTATGAGGACTGGTTGGGCTCCTCTGATCACCATGAGTATGAGGAGGTTGGAGGGGATTATCCAGCATCGCAGAGCGCATCATGGCGGCCTGGATCTATGGTTAGTTTCATCATCTCTTCATCCATCTTCTCCTTGTGTTTGGTGGTAGATGGTGAGGGATGACATCTTGTGTCCCAGCAGGACAGAGCGGAGCAGCCGTGGGACGGCCACCAGGGGGCAGGACCACAACGCATCTATGATCAAGCTGATTTTCCATTGTCTGTCACCTACGAGACGCCGTACGGGGAGCAGGGTCACTTGGTGTGAAATTATTTTTATTTTTACCCCAAAAATTTCATGTAAATATTTGGAAATTTTCCAGTTCTCTATTTCTTAAGAATTTGTGATTTTATGAAATTTTCTCATTTATTTTTGAGTTTCCTGGATTCTTCTGTGTGAGTGTAAAGTATCACAGTATGGCAGTATAGTCATATCACACAGGAAGTGATGTCACCACATTGTACACTGTATGGCGGTACAGTCATATCACACAGGAAGTGATGTTCACCACATTGTTACACGGTATGGCGGTACAGTCATATCACACAGGAAGTGATGTCACCACATTGTTACACGGTATGGCGGTACAGTCATATCACACAGGAAGTGATGTCACCACATTGTTACACGGTATGGCGGTACAGTCATATCACACAGGAAGTGATGTCACCACATTGTTATATGGGGGAGGGTTTGAATATTTTGGTTGAAATTTTACAAAAACTTTTACAAAAATTTTCAAAATAATTTCTTGCGTTTGTGCTTGGACTTCCCGGACGTTCAATCAATAAAGAGATCTGACCAACCTCCTGGGTGGCTGATTACTATGGCAGCGCGGGTCTGGCTGGTGGGGAGCGGGAGGGTCGTCCGGTACAGTCACATGTTCCATAAGTTTGTCCAGACAGATTGATGATTCCAGTTGGCGCGTTCACACTGTACGGATATGGGTTTACAATCTGCCAAAATGACCGACAAGCTCCAGTAGGGGGCGTAATTGCGGCACATAGAAGTCTATGGGAGCAGCCGGAAATTCTGTATTTTAAGAAAGAAAGGTCTGTAAATCCTTAAAAAAATGTGGATGAGAAAACCATTCCCACTTCCTTAACCATCGCCCATTCAAAGCCTCTACATTCATTACGATTTACTGGGGATGAAGATGGCGGCATCTACGGTCCTGAACAACGACCAAACATTCATCAACTGCACAGAATCTATGCCAGGGTAGGAGTGGAGCACTGCCGCCCAAAAACTACAAAAATTTTACTGGATAAATCCAGCTAATAAGGAAGCTAACATGAAACCATGCCCATTACTTATCAGCTGCTGTATGTCCTGCAGGAAGTGGTGTATTCTCTCCAGTCTGACACAGCACTCTCTGCTGCCACCTCTGTCCATGTCAGGAACTGTCCAGAGCAGCAGCAAATCCCCATAGAAACCTCTCCTGCTCTGGACAGTTCCTGACATGGACAGAGGGGGCGGCAGAGAGCTCTGTGTCAGACTGGAGAGAATACACCACCTCATGCAGGACATACATCAGCTGAGAAGTACTGGAAGACTGGAGATTTTTTTAGTAGAAGTAAATTACAAAATTTATATAATTCTGGTGATTTAAAGGAAAAATATTTTTTGGGGGGACTACGGGACCCCTTTAACTAAATGTACAAAAAAGGACCTCCGCTGTGGGCGGGACACCTAGAGTGGCCGCGTTTACCAGAACTCCGGCTGCCTTCTCTCTCAAACAGCTTTTTAGGGGGAGGCGCCATCTTACCTCCACATGGCAACAACACTAGCTGCCGAGACCTCCACGCTGCTTGAACGCCTGCTGACATATAGTTTCCTGAGACACCGGGACTGCTCCCGCGGCGGACCGCAGACACTCTCGCCACCTGCTGAGACACTGAGGGGCAGGAAGGTACTGAGCGGGGGGATGGGACACCCAGGCAGAGGAGAGACGCTGCGCCATTATACTGCACATGACGGCGCAGCATATACCCCCACAAGACTAGTGACGGGGACAGCAAACAATAAGGCTGCTATCTGGGAGAGGCACAATACAGGGGCCGACCCGGCGCCATATTCTTCCTTAATACGGCAGCAGCTGGTAACTTTCCCTCACATACTCTCTCTCACACTGCTCCGGGGCAGCAGCAGGACCATACCAGTGGGACTCTCTTTCATTGAAATCATACACCAATCCCGCACATATTGTCTTCTGTGAAATCGCTGGCTGCTTTATCTTATATGACTGGAATACTGCACGTATGGTCATATTACTGGAATGTACCGCCATATACAGACGCCTGTAGCCTTAAAGCTCACACCGAAAAGGCCTAGGTGGCCCTTTGCAATTGGTTAGGCCACATGAACCACAAAGCTACTAGTATACAAACCGCATGACGTGGCTGCATAAAAAATTCTCAGTTCAACGGTGCATTGAAGGCACATACGGGCCATGGACCAAATACATGTCTACTACCACCAGACGCTACACAGACCCCTA